>NW_006800977.1:0-2631 GCF_000485575.1 Poecilia formosa | reverse complement strand
TGAGTATTCTGCTCACTCCTGTGTCGTGGCTGAATTTCTGGGTCCCTCTAGTGAACCATTACACTGTGAACGGCTTGGAGGAGCTGCTACCAGAGACTTCTCCTTTTGCAAAAGCTTGGCCATAAAATTCATATACGTTATCTGTGGTTCTTTTATGTAGGTTCAAGAAAAATACCCATCAAATAATCTCCCTTTTTCTTAAGATTCAATGAGTAAATAGAACTCAGGTCTGAGCAGGCTGTAACCAACAATGCCAAATAAGCCAAGAATAGTTTTTTCAATTTGAACATGTTTTTTATCTGCAGAAACATGCTATGAGGACACAGAACATTCCTATCAGTTATAACGTGACCTAAAAATTAATAAAACATTTTAATAGATATAGTGAAATTTTAACAAACAGACTTTGAGCCCAAAGGTATCTAAATTAATTTTTACAGAGATGCTGTCTCTTTCTTTCGCTTCATTTTGAGGTGGTACTGCACATAAGGATATATTCAGCAACAGCACAGTACCACCAGACAGTGTAAGAGAATCTAAACTGGATTTCAGTGCAGCATTATAGATCTGTCATGATTGCAGCACTGCAGCCCTACCCTGAGTGTGCTGATTACTCATTACCCTCACCTGCACTGTGCTGCTCCCCACTTAAACAGCTGCTCGTCACCAGCTCAGTGCGAGATCGTCTGTTGCCACAGTCACAGCTTTCAAGCCTTGTTCCATGTTCCTGAGTCTCCTGGTTTTCTGATCCTTTCTGTTTTTTGACCTCAGATTTTGGCCTTTTCCCTCTGCTGTTGAAGATTTTTTGACCTCCTGTTGCTGAACCCTGCCTGCCTCTGACCCTGCCTCCGGTTTTCTGTCTATTGGATTTACATTGCCTGAGAAGCCCCTGTGCATGACCCCGGATTGTTCTACGACTAAGTCTCTGGTTTGTGGATTTTGTCCCAGTCATCTGGTTGTCCCCTGAGTCCCCACGGCCCATTCACTCTACCCTCCCCTAGCTGGCTTCCCAACCCCTGTGGTTTCCCCACTCCTCAGTCACCAGTGTGACCACACCCCTCTAGAGCCCCCTCTTCACCCTTATTTTGTAATAAACTCTTGTGAATTTGAACACTTGTCTTGGCTGCGTTTTGGGTTCTGGCTGATTTTGCTTGTACATTACAAGATCGTAGGATTCTCATAATAACTCTGACAGTCAGGTGGTCTTGGAACTCAAAAATAAACTAAGCTGACTAATGTATTCAAAAAGTTAACCATAACTTCAAATTGTCTGGCATTTTGGGACAAAATTGAAGCCTGAGAATGGATAGTAGCATTCCCTATATATTTTAAATGTCTGCATATATTTTAAAATTTTATATTAATTATCTGGTCTTTTTTGCTCACTGAACTGATTGCACAAATATCGCTCTTCCATCATAATGTGGTCATGACAGCGTGCCATCTGTCGACTTTCATACAGTCTTTTTGAAATTGCTTCAGAGCACACTGATGTTGGAGGTGAATGGGGACTCTCCATTCATTATCCTGCCAGTTTCATATACCCTGTGTACACCATGTCTCTCTCATGCATTTTCTCACTGTGAAGGTACAGATGTGAATCACTGTGTTGAAAATGAAAGAAGACCTTGTACATGCTTTGAACATTTGTCACATACCTCTTATGGTTCCTGAGCAGGAATATACTGTCAGACCAGTTTTTCGAGTCAAGTCAATTGGTTCTAAGGAATAGATTCCTATCTTCACCTGTTGTTGACAACAATAAAACACAGACTAAGGCAGAGTTCACAACTATGAAGACTCCAGCTTGACAAGAGAAAAGAGCCTAGTGGCAACATGGCAGACGACTAGAAGGAAGTAAGTTCCATATGACTCATAACACTAGGCCAGACTAAACTGACAACGTACTATGCAAAATGAAAGCATTCATATTTTACACAGCAGGTGATTGCAGCTTTGGGTTTTCATATGACTGGTTTCACCCAACCTCTCTTACACAAGGGATCGGTTTGGCCTTTTAAAATGAAGCTCACTGATTTCAAAATAAAAGCCATTGTTCTTTACCTACTCACTACATATTAAGCTGAAAAAAGTGTACATTGGGGTATTGACTTTGGGCTTCAGTCTTGTGATAGCACACATTCTAATAGTAGCAACACGCTAGTGACAGCCCATACATAAAAGGTAGCTTTTAAGCTAACATAAGCTCTTTACCTAATTCTTATAGACATGTTATATGTTAGGATTTACATCCAGAAATTTGGCGCTTATGCACAACACTGGAGGGAAAAAACACTATTTGCCATCTAAAGCTGCGTAGAGGAACAATTTTATTAACAAAATTAAACCTGGAGGTGTAGGTATTATTATTTTAGTACAGAGCCCCACAACAAAGAGAAAATAATGCAGAAATAACGCTGAAGAATGTTGGGTATTTTTCTCGAACCTACATAAAGAACCACAGACAACGTATATGAATTTTATGACAAAAACTTTTGCAAAAGGAGAAATCTCCATCATCAACTTCTTCAAGCCGTTCACAGAGAGTTCTGATCTCCTTCCACGCGAGCCCCTGTTTTATTGTCCAAGCAGAACAGCCAAAAGGGGCAGTCAGGAAGAACAACAAAGGTC
>NW_006800976.1:17710-38347 GCF_000485575.1 Poecilia formosa | reverse complement strand
TAAATCCATAGATTATGTGCATTTACTTTACAAATATAACACAACCTGCTGACAGCTGCAGCTCTAACATGCTGATTCCTGCATTAGCCATCAACACGGGAAGCACCAGGTTTACAGTTTTGTGATAAATTGGTTCAGACGTTCTCTAGTAGTTACAATGAACAGAAACTGTTTACATCATGAAGATTGTTATACTATTTTAATAAAAAAAAATGTTGAATAGATTTTTGTTTTCCCTGTCAGAAAGAAAAAATATTAGATGAGGCTTTTGTCGATCTTATTGTGAAAGATTCTGGTTGGCGCTGCACCAGCTGATATTGATTTGCAAGAAGGGGCACAATTACTTTTTTTTATTTATGCTAGATTTCAGTCGGTGTCACAACATTTCATGTCTGTTTGTGCAGCAATATGTCACTACATTTTAATACATCTTACTTAATTCATCTGACATTTATGGTTTGATTTCTTTTGCATGTATCGACTAGATGGATTGTTTCTTAGATCTGGAATTGAATTTTATGTCAATTTCACCTGTAGAAATGAATTTACTTGGACAATTTGTGGCGTTCAACATTTATTTTAACTGCTTTTTTGTGAATTGGTGGCGAATAAATAAATAAAATCTAATTAAACTGATTTCACCTGAAAATGTGCACTTGATTAACAACATGCTGAAGGTGTTTCCTGTTGCTTGGAGAAGGTTGAGGTCCTTCTGTGTAAAAAAGGCTGGAATGAATTTTAAAAAAATAACTAATACTGAAAGGATTGTATGTAACTTTTCTTCTTTCTCTTGAGCATCTTCAAACCAAAGCAGATTCGAGTGACTGGGAATGATGATTGTGAATTTAATCTAATCGAAACATTGAGTTTCCCGCCTCACCTGTTGATTTAAACGTAACTTTGAACAAAATGGAACCGAAACAAAGAAGTTCATTGATGAAGAATCAATTAAACTGAACTGATACAAACCAGAACAAATATAGATGCAGATACTTAAAAACCACTTCAATACATTCACCACTTTTACTTTCTGAAGACTTTATCTTCAAATTAAAGAACAGTCATTTAACTTTATGGTCATTGTACACAGAGTTGTGATATAACTGACAAAAACAACTTATAAACAAACTTATTTGTCCAACATGAATATTTAAACAGTTTTAAACAAGTAATGTAATCATTTTTTAAATTCCAAAATTAAACCAAAGGATGAAAATATGTAGAGCTCAATAAAATATAACTAAAAAATAAGTTATTCTTTATCATGGGGACTTTAGGACTTGGTTTATTAAGTTAGTTTTGGTGATTATGGTGAAACAGTTAATTTTAGAGTCTTTGATGTTGCTACAGTACTGACACTGACTCAGACATCTAGAGTTTTGCATTAGATTGATTAATTTAATATTATTGTTACTAAATTAACTCAAACTGCTGCAGCTTGGTATTGGAAATACCAAATTGGTATGAAAAACACCAAACTATATCAGACAGTGAAGTGAATCTTACTGTGATTTTACAGGATCAATCTATCTGTGACATACTGTGAGGACGGAGTGGATTTCACAGAAAGCCATGGAGTCATTTAATTTCAAAGGCCTTTTCAGGAGCCGTGGCATTGTTACATTTTTCTACACCTAAAATTTGAAAAGTTGCATATTTACATTTATGTCCAACTACAACTAAAGTCACAAATTTGTGACGTTTGGAACAACAATAATCAGGTTTAAGCTGTTGGTTTATTACTCCTGTACGTTTTACACAAAAGTAACAGAAATCAGGACAAACGGTAAAAGTTTGTTGTATGATAAACAACATGCATGCTTTAGGTTTTAATCATTTAGGATTTTGATTTTAGGCAAGCAAACTTTCCTGCCTTTTGCAGAAACAGGGCAGGTAAAACCAGACTGCTCGGCAAATTTAACCAAACATCCATCGTCAGCATCACACAGTTCATGTTTATACCAAGCACAATCGTTACGGCCCAAGCTATAGTGAAGGAAAACCGCATTGCCAATGCTCCTGTTATGGCCAGGATGGTGTGCAACGCCCTCTGCTTCATTTGGTCAACCTTCTTCTTGCCCTTCAGTTGTTTAGCTGGACCTGGACTGATCAGAGCACGGAGAACAGAGAGGGTGCAGTAGAAAATCGAGGCTAAGGACAGGATCAGAACGCAGAAGTTTAAAACGATGAAAACAAGACCAGCTGTCATCAAAGCCGTCTCTACAACGCCAAGCAGCCAAACGCAACAAACACAGACATGTCTGATTCTGAATCCTCTGTCCTTTTTCAGGCTCATATAGGTGAGAGGATGAAGAACGGCCAGGTAGCGATCCACACACGTCAGCACGTGGAAATAGACCCCCCCAAAAGAAGAGAAAGACAAAATGTTGACCGCTGTGACTAACACACTCTGGTTGCTGTACGGAGCACAAAGACCCAGAACACATCCAAACACACCCAGCAGCTCTATGACCGCTAAGTGGAAGGTGAAGAAGTCCGAGTGGCTCATGGATGAGGCGGAGCGATTGTTTCGCCACCACTGCTGGATTCCACTGTGAAGGATGAAGAGGCAGAGCGGGAAGAGGAGGAAGATGTTGGTGATAATAAATGAAGTGAAGATGAGGACGCCGGGTGTGGTGAGGAAGCAGGTGAAGTCTGAGAAGACAGATGCCTGAGCAGAGGAGGCGTTGGGACGTGATGGGAGGTTTTCCATCGTCCCTGCAGGAAACACAGCAGGAAACGGTTCAGGATGCGTTTAGTCAAACTCTGGAACAAGTGTCAAACTCGAGGCCCGGGGGCCAAATCCAGCCCGCCGTAGCTTTTTATGTGGCCCTCTAGATTCTAGACTAAACACTAAATATGCTTAGCCATCATGTTATCAATCAAATCAATGCAGCTTTTATCTGTTTACTGGCAAATTCTATCAATCAGTTCCTCCAGTTTGAAGTTCGCATTAAATCATCAAATCCCCTCATGTTGTTACATGAATTTTACTCCAAAACGGCCACAATCTTTCTCACTTGTACTGAACAGCTGCCTCAGACTTTACTGATGTCAGATTATAGTCTATGATTTATACAAAAAGTAATGAAGCTCACATTTATAATATTAAAGAAGTAATGTAAAATCTACAGCTTTTCTCTAAAGTAATGGAAAATTTAATCCTGGAACTTTAATGTTTTGTATTCAATAATAATAATGAAATACAACATTAGTACCAACCTTAGCTGTTTACTTCCTAGCTTTGTCTCTGTGCGTCTTCCTTTGACGCTCAGGTTTTACTGCACCAACTTTACCTCCGTCTGTTCATGTCCTTTCAGTGATTATTCAAATGTCTTTGATTTGCATTCAAAAAAGATTTTCACTGTTAAAATGTGTGTGACAAGGAACAGATTGGATCAGTACACATGGATACTTCATTGTAACACTGGTGGCCAATTGGATTATCCTGTTTTAATCTTCTGCTGTAAATTTGATCAAATTAAAAGTATTGGTGATCTGTCAGTAATCAGAACAGCAGATTTAATGCAGCATCATGTTAACGTCACTCGGCTAATGAAAGGTGCTGCTTTGCAGTCGGATCATGTTTACGTTCAGATAAATGTTTAAAATCTGAACCTCAGATTTACTGATTTTTTTATTTTTTTTATTTGTAGAGCAGATTCTGTCCTGGTCTAAATAAACTAATGGATGAAATAATAAATACAAAAACAGGTTTTAACATTTTTCTGTTTTTTTTTATTTGATGATGAATATTGGGTATTGATGTAATTCACAGAAAGACTTCAATGGCGTTTATTTCTGATAAAATCATCAGAACCACTGAGAAACTGACAAAGGTCGTAACTTAAATGTTGCATGTTATGTTCAATATTAGATCAATAAAATAAAACAACTCCATGTTTAATAGATCCTACTTTTCACTGATCTATTTCCATGTTGCCAAAAACTCACAAATGTCTATTTTTTGTAAAATTTCCCTGTCCTGTGTAGAAACAGAAGCGGTAAAACCAGGCTGCTGGGGAAACACATCCAACCATCAACTGTCATCAGCACACAGTTATAGTTTTCTTTTGCAGCAACTAATATGGACCAGGCCAAGGAGAACAAGAACCGCAGGGCCAGCGGTGCCTGTATGGCGACTATGGTGTAAAACGCTCTGAGCTTGACCGGGTCCACCCTCCTGTGGCCCCGTCCCTGCTCTCCCGGACCCGGACGAACCAGAACACAAAGAACACACACAGTGCAGAGAAGTACAGTACCGAAGGAAGGGATCAAAATGGCAAAATTTAAAACCATCTGAATACATCCAACGCTCAGTAAACCACTCATCACAACGGAGAGCATCCAGATGCAACCAGCGCTGATGTTTCTGACTCCTCGTTTGTTCTTCAGTCCCATGTAGACGATCGGATGGACCACGGCCAAGTAGCGGTCCAAACTCGTCAGGACGTGGAAAAACATTTCCGCCACGGATGTAAAGGACAAGCTGCGGATTCCTAGGAGTAAAATGTCTTTCTGATGAGTGTAAGCAGCGCAGATGTTGAGGACGCATCCAGACACACCGACCAGCTTAACAGCTGATAAGTGGAAGGTGAAGAAGTCGGAGTGGCTCATGGACGACGCCGACCGGCCGCTTTGGCGCCACTGCTGGAAGCCGACATGCAGGACGAGGAGAGACAGAGGGAGGAGGACGATGACGTTGGTGACGTTGAACGAAGTGAAGATGAGGAGGCCCGGGCTGACGATGAAGCATTCAATGCCTGACGGAGAATAGCTGGAGTTTGTGGAGATAATCTGAGAAGAGGAATCGTTGAAGTCTGCCATCGCACCTGGAAAAAGACGGTTTACGAAATGTTACGTGTATAAAGCGCTGACATGTCTACTGCCAAAAGGTGTACAATGTGCTGCCCGATTCAAGAGTGAAAATGTTTTCTCTGTCCTACTGATTGCTTGGTTTCTGGTTTTAAAAAACCAGTTAGAAATAAATAAATCAAATTTTGAAAAATCTAATCAAATGGCTTAATTTTGTCAGACAAATGGGAAACTACAAGGTGCATCACTAAATATTCATGCAAGTTTTTGTTCTGAATTTAATTTCTTTTGGTAAAAAGAAACACAAATAAACATGCCGTGACTAAAATGCACTGGATGTTTATTAAATGACATGGCCATTCAAGTAACGTCTTGTTACTGAAAAGACACAAAAAAAATCTAGAAAAAGATGATCAACCTGGATTTTTTAAAATGTTTTTTATGTGGGAAGCCTGTAAGTTAATTTATGTTTGAAATCTACAGTAGTTAATTAAAATATTGTGTGTTTAGTGTCTTGTTGAGCAGGTAAAAATATAAAATATATTTTTCAATTATTATTAAAAAGAAAAGTGCAAACCCTGTGTGGCCCTGAAGTATTTTCAATTTGACATTTTTGTCCCTAATGTCAAAAAGTTTTTTATGGAGTTACTAAAAACATAATTCAAACCTTATTAATCTGATTCATAAAGGTGATATAATTTTTTTTAAAACTTCACAAAGCCTCTTTTCCACATAAAAACTCCCAAATCAATTTTGCCATTATCCATTTAAATGAAATGAGAATAAAACATGACGGCGGCACCAACCTTGCTTCTTTTTCCGAGCTTCGTCAGTTTGTCTCTTTTTCACGAATCAGAATCGCATCTAAAGTTATTCTGAACGGTAACTTGCAGTTCTGCTCCACCTGTTTTCTTCCCTCTAGTTTTATTCTTAATTTGCATTGAAAACGTGTTGTCACTTTAATAAACTCTCAGCTGAAGGAATAAATCAGCTCAAACTATGGCTTATGCAAAAAATAGAAATAAAAATAAAAAATAGGTGCACTTGCTGAATCTCAGAGTCATTTTTTGTAAACTCCATTTGTGTAATTGACTGACATGATGTGTCACGATTTGTTGGTGGTGAGGATTGTGGTGTGAAAATGAAAGTTTTAATGACGTTTACAGATGAGTACAGAAATCCAGGCAGCACAGGTGAAACTGGGGCAACTGGGGCTGCACAGTGGCTCAGCTGGTAGAGCTGTTGCCGTGCAGCAAGAAGGTTCTGAGTTCAATTCCTGGCCCTGGTCTTTCTGCATGGAGTTTGCATGTTCTCCCTGTGCATGTGTAGATTTTCTCCAGGTACTCCAGTTTCCTCCCACAGTCCAAAAACATGACTATCAGGTTAATTGGCCTCTCCAAATTGCCCCTAGGTGTGAGTGTGTGTGTGTGCATGGTTGTTTGTCTCTGTGTTGCCCTGCAACAGACCCCACCTCTCACCCAGAACGTTGGAGATAGGCACCAGCAACCCTCCCGACCCCACTGAGGGTGTAAAGAAAATGGATGGATGGTAGCAACTGGGAATCCTCCCACCTGAATGTAGACGCTGACGTCACCATGACGAAGGAACACAGACACAGCTGGGATTAAATGCACAAGGGAGCAATCAGGGAAACAGGACACAGCTGGGATCAATCAAGACGACACAGGAACTAAACTGACTAGAAAACAAACACAAAATTTCACTTCCCCACATTATGTAATGTAAACTCCATGATGTGTATGCCTTTGTTTTTATTTAACTATTTGAACTCATCCTGATTAGTAGTGGCTACAATATAGCATGAAATTGATTAATATTCTTATAAGACAGTTCTGAGAACATAAATGGTATTGATTCATTTATATGCATTTAGAAACACGCAGAGAACAAGACAGAGAGTTTATTAAAACTTTAAGGTGATATTTAAGCCAAACTGATTATGTATATTTCCATTTCTGTAAAAATAACCTTTCAAATCATATACATAATAACATTCATTTCTCACAATGCAAATGCTTACAGACGTGACAGAATAAAATGAAAGATGGATGAAACAAACAAAACATGTGGCTTTTCATCTGATTCACTCACCGTCACTAACAACAAGTTGAGTTTACAGACATGACAAACGATTTACAGCACAATAGAAACACCTGCTTGTTGCTTCATTAGCATATCTGGAGCAGATCTGAGAGTTTTATAGTCATTAACCCAAATGCTAGACTTTACACTGCAAAAACACAAAATATTACCAAGTTGTTTTGGTTTAGTTCCTGAGCAAATATCTTAGTACACTTGAAAAAAGACAAGACTAAGTTACATGTAACTTCTAAGAAAGATATAGAAGCTTAAGTCAGTGTAACTTCACTTTTTTAATCTGTAACTACTGACTTAAAACAAGCTGTTACATCTTGTTGAAAAGTTACTTGTCTTATTTCAAGTTTACAAAATATTTATACTACAAACTAGACCAAAAGCATTTGGTAATATTTTGTGTTTTTGCAGTAAAAATCAACTTTTATTCCCGACAACCTGTTTCCAGATGACTAATCTGCTCCTAAGCATTACTGTAAGCCTTTTTTCTTTCTCTGTGTAAAAATAAAGCTGGCAGCACCAAACTGCTGGGGAGGTTAAACCAAAACACAGACGCCACTATTATACACTGAATCCCTCCTGTGGAGACCTTCACCATCTCCCACACCAGATTGGAAACCACCCTGAGCACCACCACTCCCAGTATGGTCGTGATGGTGACGAAAGCTTTCCTCTTGAGTTGGCCCACTCTGCTCCGGGCCTCTCCTGGTCCTCCTGGGCCGGGCCGAACCAGAACGCAAAGCACAGAAAGGCTGCAGAAAGAGACAACCACTAAAGCTAAAACCAAGAAGCACAAATCCCAGACCATCAGGTCTGTGACCTCACACAGACACGTCCAAACCAGGCAGAGCAGCCAGACACAAGCAACGGCGGCGTTTCTAATTCTGACTCCTCGTTCACTGCGAAGGCTCAGGTAGGCGATGGGATGCACGACGGCCACGTAGCGCTCCAGACACGTCAGGATGTGGAACAGAACCTCTCCGTACCACTTGAAAAAGAAAATAAACACCCCAGCTGTAGCCAAACGAAACGTCTGCCTGTAAACGCCACAGGAGCAGAGGATGCAGCCGAAGACGCCGATCATCTCCATGGCGACGGTGTGGAAAGCGATGCAGTCGGCGTGGGTCACTGCGGCGCTTTGCCTCAGTTTCTGGAGGCCTCGGTGGAGGATGAGGAGGCAGAGAGGGGCAAGCAGCAAAACGTACGTGGTGGTGAACGTGGACAAGACGACGAAGCTCCGTCCAAAGAAGAAGCAGAAAGAGCCAGAAGGGAAAACGGCGGAGGACGAGTTCGGCTCAAGGCCACCGGTGGGGGAGGAAGAGTTTGCCATGAAATCTGAAAGAGATCAAGAGCAATAATTAACTTTTCTACACCTTTAATACGGTCACCAGTTTTAGAAAAGAATAGAAACTTAATTGTAATTGTAGAAATGAAACATCGTACAACAAAATGGTGAAAGTCTCCAGATAAAACGTCTCATAAAAAGTCCACAAATAATCACTCATGTTGCACTCAATAAATTAATAGATTAACTGAAAACTAAAATAGACATAAACATAAAAATATACAAGACCAAATTGAAGTTTTCACACCAGCAAACATACTTTAAAAGTAGTTTCTCGTTAGCTGAGGTTTTTCTTCTTTACTCTCTGAGTTAAACTGGAACAAAGTGAGTCAGGCGATCAAATCAGGTAAAAATAAAAAAATATGTTGATTCCAACAATCTACAAATCCTGAAATGATATCCTCAGTCCGGACAGAAACTCAGGTCTGAAATCATTATCCATAAACTCTTCAATCACTGTTGTAAGTTTCAATAAACTAAAATAAATATGAAGAGTGAAATCTTTCTTAAGAAGAAAAACTGAAATTGTTTTTTTTTCTTTCACAAACTCTTTGAAATGTTACTTCCTTAATATTGTTTTTCAAGTTGATATGCATAAAGCTTACATTTAGAGACATATGCATTCAATTCAAAGTAAATTACTTTAAATATTGCAATTTAATGCATGATCTTGTTTTATAAGATGATGAAGAGAGTCGTATTTAATCTTAATAGGCAATAATGTATATTTTCCTATTATAGAAATCCAATAATTCAGTGTATTTCTGTCACTAATTACCCATCCAGCTAGTGTAATTCACTAACGCTGGTAATTCACTTTATTACTTTACAAGCAACTTTTGAGGGTTTTGACCTTTTACTGATTCATCAACTCTACTTAGCACATTTATCTCATTTAAGATAAAACAATCAGCATCAAATACATGCCTGACAAGCTAAACTGTTGATCATATTTAATGACGCCTCTTAAATTATAATTATTAAAAAAACACCAACCTCATGGTTTTATATCAAAGCTTCGTCCGTCTCGGCGTCTTCGCTCTGAACCCAAAGGATTTGATTGGAAAATACAGACGTCTGTATTTTCCACCTGTTTGCATCAATTATTCAAATTGTTTATTTGCATTAAAAAAATGAAGGGATCTAAGATAAACAAATCATCTATATGGATCAAAACAGAAGCTTTTAAATGGTTTTATTTGCCTTTTGTCATATTTTGTCCTGTCTGTAAATAATTACAGATAAATAAAATGTTTTATAATCTTGCATGTACTTCTTATACTAATATTAACATGTGATTGCAATACAAACCTTGTTATTTTATGTTCATATTTTTCCTGCCTGTCTGACTTTATCTTCTACAATATATAGTATAAAATAAAAGAGGTTATTTTCCAAAGTCCAGTAAGTGTTTGTGATTCTTGTTTGGCTCAAAAGGTTTTATTTGCATTCAAACAAAATATGACAGATGGACTGTCAGCTTTATCATTAATGTGGACCAAGATTGATGAGTTTCACTTTGAATATGTGAGGCTGTCAGGCCCAGAAAGGGTGACAGAAAGTATTCAAAACAAATAATGCAGAACTCAACTCACCAACATGTGATAGAAAAAAAATAACAAATTAGTAACATCATCGTTTTACAGTCAGTGGTTCATTCTAAACAAAACAAATGTATATGGTGAAGCTGGGAATTACCCAAATTATTATGAGTTAAATTTTGATGTTTTGTTTTGTAACTTTTAGATGCCCAGAAATATAGAAGATATTACCGACTCAGTTTGCAATATGAATGGTTTAGGAATTTGATTCACATCAGAATCTAACAATTACAAAGAAAATCAGACTTAAAAAAGTGAAAAGTTGCAGGAAGGTCTGTCTGTCTGTCTGTCTAGCAGGCTACCTAGATAGCTGGATAGCTAACTAGCCATATGAAGCTAGCTATCTAACTGTAGATAGCTATCTAGAGCTAACCAGAGATTGCTAGCTAGCTAAATAGATAGCTAACTCTCACTTAGCAATCATCCTATTAAAAACCTTTTTTTTTCTCTCTTTCTTTAAGTACAGCAGTGGCAGCATCATGCTGCTAGGAAGGTTAAAAAACATAATACATGTCGTTAACATACAGTTGTTATGCCCTATAGTGATGTACACCAGTTCAAAAATCAGATTTGAAGCCAGCCTCACCACTAGCGCTGCCAGAATGTACAAAATGGTAAAGAATGCCCTCTGCTTGAACTGGTCGACTTTTTTCCGGTCCTCAACTTTTCCCCCTGGGCCTGGACGAACTAAAACACGGAGAACAGAAATGCAGCAGAAGGAAATGACTATCATCGCTGGAACCAAGAGGCAGAGGTCCATAATAACTAGCTTTTCTACTGTAATCCACACTGCTGATGCAAAGGTAATCACCCAGCTACAAGCCATTGTAACATTTCTGATTCTTACTCCTTTTTCATTTTTTAGACCCATGTAGGTGATGGGGTGTACAGCTGCCAGGTAGCGCTCTAGACAAGTCAGCGTGTGGACGAAAAGCTCTCCATACCAGGTTATACAAAACATACAGTTCCCGATCGCAAAAATTGTATATTTTTTCATGTGTACGACAGAAAGGTTGAGGATAGACCCAACGACGCCAATCATTTCCATGGCGACGTTGTGGTACGTGAAGCAGTCGCAGTGGGGTAGTGTTGCTGCTGAAGAGCTGAAGCCCGTTTGTCTCCGTTTTTGGAAAACGTCGTAGAGAACAGGGAAGCAGAGAGGAACGAGGAGGAAGATGAACAACAGGCTGAACGTCATGAAAACCACAGAGCTGGGTCCGGATACGAAACAGGCCAAAGGTGAAGGGTCAGACAAGATGGAGGTCACGTTTGACTGGAGAACGGAGTCGTTGTGAGACGGTGAGGAGTTCATCATCATCTGAAAAACAGATCATTAGCCATTCATGGTAACATGTTGAACGTAACAGAGTAATAAATATAACAAGTTAAGCTGCACATCAGTCTCTATGGAGGACCAACGACATACCATGAGATGAGAAACTGCAAAGATTCAGACGTTTTACTTTGCCACTGCAAAACAAAACAAACAAAATATAAGAAAAATGTAACAAAGCCTGCCAGAGGTTTGGCAATAATTTAATTCTATTAACTAATTATTATCCAATAAAGAACAGCTCTAAAATGTTGTATCCAATGTTATGTTAAAGAAAAGGTGAGATGTCTGACCAATCAATGTGAAGAAGAATGAAACAAATTAGAAAAATGAAGCAAAATATAAAATATTTCAACTTTTATTATTGAGATTAATTTGTACAAACAGAGTTTTACTGTTTTAAGATGTTTAAAAGTGTGTCTGCTGTCCACAGTAGAATGACTGCTAATAACAAACAAACAACACATTCAGGAGCAGGAAATCCAGTTTTAAATTTTAAAATGTAGCGACACAAACCTCCAAATGTTGTTTCTTAACATTTGTCACTTGGTGTCTTCTCTCTGGAAATCGAAGCGTCTGAGTTTTTTCTTTGTTCGAGAATATTTGAATCTGGTTTATTTGCATTTGAAGCACGAGACTGACAATGACAAAATGCTGCTTGAAAACATGGCTGCCGTAGTGACTGTGGTGGATACCTTCCAGCTGTTTTCTTTCACAATTAATAGCAAGGAAATTGTTACCAATTTTCTGCGAAATGTGAAATGGGATAATTAAAAATGTATATGATGAATAATTTACCATATATTGTAGATTTATGAGAACAGAAGTGTTTATAAAAAGGAATAAAACGTCGACCTTACCGGTTTCCTCCTCTTGGTCTCTCTGCAGATGGAAATGCTGAACATAAATCAAACCGAATGAGGCGCTTGACCCCCGACCTCTGTGAGTCTCTATAAGGAAAACTCAAATGTATTTTATTTGCATTAAAACAAATTACATCTTGTTGAATGAGATCTTACATACCCTTTACCCTGAACTGAGAAAAAAAACTGAGAAGTTGAACTCATTCATTTTGAACTGCTTTAAATCCGTCTGTTTTATGTCAAATATGTTGCTTATTAAAATGTTTATAACTTAACTGCATCAGTAGTGCTTACTTCTGTTTTTTAATTATTAGAAAACATTTAAACGGAATGTTTAAATGTTTTCTAATTAGTCTGGTTTGCAAAATGGAAAGGGACTTTTAGAAGTGCAGAAATTAAGTGTGATGTAAAATTAAGATCAGGTTAACTAATGCAAATTAGTTTTATTTGGGGGAAATTTACAAAAGGAAAAAAAAAACTACATTTTGTCAAACATCCTGGTCACGGATTATCCTGATCTCATATATTTTATATCTAAATATTTTAGCATATTTTTCAGTGATAGAAGGCATATCAGAGCTGACCTTTTTTTATTGGAAAGCTGCCTAAGTAACTTTAAAATATTTATACATTATTATATACAGACACATCACACCTATATGTACATATAATTTTTAATGATGCATACACATGAATGATAATATAAATCAGCCTCTGGTTGATGTTTTTATTTATCTTTCAGTAAAACACAAATATTACAACATGTTTATGTTTTTTTACAGAGCTCCACTGTGATAAAATAGAAAAGCTTGATTTAGTCACCATTAACTAAACCTTTTAGTAAGAAACTATTTCACACAGAATAATAAAGTGACAGAAACATGTTTTCATTAGAAATGGGGAAAAACTCCATGCCAGAGCTTAAAGCTGTCACCTCAGAAAAAAACTAAAATAATAATTAAAACAAACTTTTAACATCATAATGTGAAAATACTCAGTTCTGAGGATAAACTTTTCATATTTGTACAATATCAATATGGATATTTTACCCATAAACTTTCAATGTTTAATTGTTATTATGTACTAACATCACATATTTTTAAAACATAAATGTATATTGTTTGAAAAATACATATTATAGCATAATACATATTATTATTATTAAAGCACAGTAGATGTTTACTGTGTAACATTATTTACAATGTCTACAGATCTACCTTTAACTGTATGTGATTGAGCAAAGCTGCAGAAGACTTGATTAGATTAAATGTTGATTTTATGACAAACTGAAGGCATTTGGAATAAATATAAAAGGAATAAGTAATCAATAAGTATCAATGGTGCCTTTCATATTAATTCAAAGCAATATTCCCACAGACTAGGGAATAAATATCTACTTACACTTTTCTGTGTCATTCTTGTTGATCCAGAAACTACGTGCAAACAAAAAGCTCCTCAGAGCTGAAGTTCGTATTTTTGTGTTTTAATAGGAGGAAACGTCACACACACTCAGATAAAACAATGAAAATCACTGCATGCGACTTCTCACAAATTTAAACATTTCAGTTTGTTACATAAGTTATTATTGTTGTTCACCCCAAACACACAAAATCTTATCAGGTATTTTTCATCTAGTTTCTAGTGCAAATGTCTTATTACACTTGAAATAAGACAAGAGTAGCTTACTGATCTTTTTAGCAATAAAATGGAGCTTGTTTTAAGTCAATAAGTCAATAAATAAATGAAAAAATACCAGATCTATTTCACTACAAACATGGGAAAACATTTTGTTATAGGTGAAATAGTCTGCCAATGGAAGAAATAGTTTTTAATCAGTATTAAGGAATAATTAAGTTCATTTTTTTCTTATTTGCTCTAAGCACTAGACCAAAACCACATGATAAGATTTCTTGTTTTCTTCTTTTATCGTTTATCTTCTTTAATAAGACAAACACATTTTCCGGCTCTTTGCAGAAACAGCAGAGGAAGCACAAAATTGCTGGGCACGTTGATCCAGGCATTGAGGATAACCATCCAGCAAGTAGTTTCATTGTAAACCATATCTAACAAAACCCAAAAAACGCCACAAGACAACCTCAGCGTTAGAACGCCCAGTATGACGATTATGGTGTAAAACGCCCGTTGCTTTGACTGGTCCACTTTGTCCCTGACCCGGATTGTTGAGCCCGGACGGATCAAAACACAAAGAACCGACTGGCAGCAGAAGGAGATGACTGCTGCTGCTGCAAACTCCTGGGTGAAAATGACGACTTCGGTCATGTGGTGGACGTTCAACAAACCTATTCCTAAAGCGGTAAGCACCCAGGCGCAGCTCACACCGACGCTTCTGATCCGCATCCCTCTTTCTGTCCTCAGACTCATGTAAGTGATGGGGTGAACAGCAGCCAGGTACTGCTCCAAGCACATGAAGACGTGAACGTAGGTTTCTCCAAAGCAGGAAGTACCGTACAAAATATAACCAACTGACACTATTTGTTGGTAACCTCCACAAAGCCCACAGAAACAGAAAAAACATCCAAAGACGCCGATTAGTTGTAAGGCGGCCAAGTGGTAGGAGAAGAAGTCAAAGTGTTTCACTGCTGAGGAGTTTTTCTGCCACCGTTGGAAACCATGATGGAGGATAAAGATGCAGAGAGGGAGGAAGACCAATATCTTGAAGATGCAGAAGGTGCTGAAGATGAAATACTCTGTGACGGAGAAGTAGCAGTTGATGTAGCCGGGGAAGGAGTAGTTTGAGGATGAAGAGTTCAGGTGAGACGACAGGGAGTTTACAGACATCTGAAAGACAAAACAAAAGGATGCCAACACTTGATTATAGTAAAACACTTGATTATAGTAAAAAAACAACATATTGTTCCCAATCCATCTGTCCCCAGAGACAGTCACAATCATCAAAACTGTGCCATCTTAACATTTCAGTTTTTGCTATAATATTGAAAAATAGACCAACCTTACTGGAGTTTTTTTATCCGCTGATGTGTCACCAGATTTGTTGAACTGACTGAACTTTGCTGCTGCTTGCAGCTTCTGATTCTCCAAGTGCAAAACAAATCTTCTATATTTGCATCGACTTCTTGCTTATTTAAAGCAATCAGTTTAAATGAGTACTTTGGTTTTATGTGTGCATCTAAATTAATGTTATATTCAAATCCAAATACATAAATCCAACTAGTATTAAAGTCAGCAGGATGTTTGAAGAACATTTGATGGATTTTTTTTTTAAATGATGAACTAGATTACAAAAAAAGTTACTGAGATACATAGTAAAGAAACTAAACGTTGTGTGTTAGTTGTACATCAAGGTAAAGACGGTGAGCATAATGACCTGCAGTTGCATCATTAATCAAAAACTTCTTGTGCCGATACATTTATGTGGAAATTATTAAAATTACCTTCCAACCCAAAGGCCTCATATCAGTTCATCTTTGTGACAGAGTTTTTGTAATGCAAACAATCCATATTTGAATTTTTCCTGACATGTTATGGATGAGAGTGAGGCTAACACAGCTTCAAAACGACTCAGATAGAAACAGAAAACCACTTAATAACTGTCACTGATGAGCAAATGACATAGTTACATGATTTTAAGCTCAAAAGCGTTGATTTCACACGATCCCCACAATTACATTTTTGGTTATCTTTTCACATTTCGGTCATTTTTTTGATGTGTGTTGATGCTAAATGTTGTTCACTTTCATAATTTAGGTTTAAACAACATTTAAAAACAAAAGAATTGGTTTGATGCTCCCAGAGTTAATTAACACTGAATGAGTTTTGATGCGGTCAGCTGAAAATGTTTAGGTTTTATACATAACGACTCCAGGCCCCTGATTTCACATCTTCCTAATCAGGTTCAGGGCCACATTTTGTTGATTCTGTTTGTTTTTGTTACCCAGAAAACTTTGAACATAATTTGAATAATTTCTTTCTCCATAAATTTGTTTCTGCAATGTAATAAATCTAATAAATGGCTAAAAGTGTCATTAATAATGTGGAAACTGACTGCATGTGTTTTGCATACCTGTCGGTGAAACCATGCTGCTTTGTCAGTGTTTGTTGTTGTTTTTCTTGCTGTTTGAATTGGACTCTATGCAGAGAGGTGGAGATAGAACCGCTGCCAAATATTTGGAGCATAGAGCAGATATCTAAAGAAAGGACGTCAGACACAGCGACAGGCTTCGTGTGTTCAAGGTCGCAGTCTTTCTAATTTCTGAAGGTGAAATTTATTTCGATTTAACTTAAAAACACTTTATTGATCCCAAAGGGAGATGAAATGTTGCAGCTCATCAACTAAAAGTCTTCAAAGCGTTATTGTTGGTCGTGACGGGAAAGACCTCCTGTAGCAGTCTGTATTACAGGGAACCTGAAGAAGCCTCTGACTGAAGACTCTCTGTCTCATGAAGAGGACGGTCAGGTTGTCCATAATTTTCTTGACAGGATTTTCCTAACAGATATTCACTTTTGAAGATGAATGATACAAATGAACAAGTGTTTCCTGTAGATCAGAAATCATGTTAAACATTTTTCTGTCTGATTAAAATGACCCAGAAATCCACATGTCAGTAAAATGAAGCTGTTCAAGCAGATTGATTTACTAAATTTTGTGTTAAATTTGTACAATAGTTTTGCTTCCTGTGTGTTTTTCCTCCAGATGTCTGTGAGCGTTTCGTCTCCCTCCAATGACTCCGTCCTCCACGTTCCCAACCTGCCGTTAGAGGAACTGTTCCTAACTAATTTGGTTTCAAATAAAAAAAAACATTGAATTAATATGAATTGGTTGTCATGGTGATATACTGTGGTTTCTCTCCAATTGCCTTTTTGTTTGATCAGTATAAGAATATTTCAGAGCAAACACATTTTTGAATTTTTGTGATAAACTAGACATTTTATTCAAAAAAATTACACAGAAAAGGTGCTTTAAAATAAAAGAGTGTGCAGGTCAACAACAAACATCTTATTTTCCTTAAATTAAACAAGAGATATTGAAGATACACGAAACAACCAAACTGAACTGATGGAAATGTTTACTAATTTTGACCATTTTGGTCGTCTGCGCAGACGCCTGTCAGTAATGTTTTGTCTTTGGTGGTCAAGGACAAAAACTGAGGGGTGATAGTAAAGACGTGTATAAGAAATATAAAACAGTGTATTTCACAAAAAGGTGGTTTTATAAGAAAATAGTACAACTTAACCCAATTAACACTTAAAAAAAGACAAACTAAAGATGGTTAAGTGGAACTAAAATAACCAAACAGGTAAATCTAATGTCAACTCAAAAAGAAAAACACTAAAGGAGCGCTGAACCTCTCAAACACAAACGTCTCGCTTTATTAGACTCAATCAACTGCTAAGCAGAAGAAAATGGATCAGCAGAGCCAAAATATGTCAAAGGCGTCCCAACAGTTACAAGCAAAAACAACAAAGATGGAGGGCAGCTGAACTAAGTGTCTTCCTGCAGGCTGCCCCACTGGAGAAACTGGCAGCAGTGTTTTATAGGGTGCAGGTGAGCCTCATCAGCGTCTGATTGGCTTGATGATCCTCTGCTGGTCCAATGGTGTCGCTGAGCTTCTGCAGCCTCCAGGCAGCCAATCAGCACACAGTTCTTCCACACCTGAATCTACATAACAGGATAGAGAGCCTCTGGAGTCCAGGGGCGCAACAAGACGAACCAAAATACAAAGCTGTGGAAATTTTGGAAATTTAAAAATGGAAATAATTCATCAAATAACGAGGACAATTTTTTTCAGATCAGATTCTTTCAATAAAAACCTTATGAAACTTTAACAAAACTGCAGGTGTGTGTCTGTGTCTGGTGAATTTTTACTTAAAACATGTTTGATTTTCATTCGCTGGGTAGAAAATCCAGATATTTTACTCAAGTAAGAGTAAAATGTGTACTTTTTTTCCCAAAAGTTTACTAGTTTTTACCCAACTCTGCTGTTCAGAACCAGATTCAAACTCTATTTTAAATCTAAGCGTTATGTAAAATCCCTGTCATGAACATAAGTGCAGGAAAAAACATCCAGATGTTTCCTAGTCTGAACTCTGAGCCGAGCTCCTGTTTCTCCTGAAGCACGCTAATCCCCCTGCTTTCTGCAGAAACATGAGAGGAAGAACCAAACTGCTGGGCAGGCAGAACCAGAATATGGACAGCCACATCCCACACTTTGTGTCCTCCCCCATTTTCAGTGAATTGATCCTCAGTATAGTGAACAAGTTGCTCCCAGACCGCAGCAGCAGCAGAGCCAGGACGGTTATGATGGTGTAGAAAGCTCTCAGCTTGGTCTGGTGGACCGGCTGACGGTCTGCAGCCCGATCCCCTGGCTTCGACTCAACCAACACACGAAGGACAGAAATGCCGAAGAAAAGAATCACGAGTAAACAGACGAAAATAGTACTTCCGGCTAACACTATGAGAGCCAGCTCATCCACAACATCCACAGTACCCATTGAGAGAGCAGAAAGAAACCAAGTCAAACCAAACACAGCGTTTCTGACTCTGACCATGTTTGCTGTCCTCAGGCCCAGGTAGGTGACGGGATGAACGACGGCCAGGTACCGCTCCATGCAGGTCAGGATGTGAAACAGCATCTGCGCTGTTAGCTTGAAAGGGAAGAAGTAGGAACCAACAACGATCAGATGCGGGACGTCGGCATAGATGCCGCAGCAGCACAAGATGCAGCCGATTGTATGAGCCAGTTCAATGATCACCACTTGGTACGTGATGAGGTCGGAGTGAGTCGTCGGCGCGCCGGAGCGCAGCCATCGGCGACGTCCCACGTCGATAATCGGGACGTAAATACGGAGAAGTAGGACGGAGATGACGGTGTAGACTGTTATGTTGTAAATACCAACTGTTGACTGGAAGCAGCCGAAGAGAAATTCATAGATGTCCAAAACGGAGGAAGGTGGAGCGATTAGAGAGCCGTTCGAAGAGTTAAGTGACATGATGGCGGATATCTGAAGACGGAGGTGGAGGGAGAGGCAGGCAGAACGAAGCAAAGAGAAAAATAAGGTTTGAATTTAATGAAGTTCAAGTCGCTTGTACAGCTCACTTCAGCGACAAGGCGGTTCAAAATGCTTTACATAATAAAATCATCAATTATGAAACAAGCAATAAACATTACAGTTTGTCACATCCTCAGTTTTGTTGCTGCTAATCAAAGGCAACTGTGCTTTTAACATGTTCAGAAGATTAAAACCCATTAAAATATATTTAAACTAAACAAACTGCACACAGTTTAGAGCAAATGTGTCAAACTAAAGGTCTGGGGGCCAAATCCTGCCAACCACTGGTTTTTATGTGGCCATAAAGACTACATAAAAATTATAAAAACAATATACCAAATTATATATTTCGGATTTTAGAAACAATTCTGCAAATATAGTAAAATACATTGGGCTAATGGGATGCTTACTCCCACCTGTAGGTGGCAGTATTTCCTATTTTTACTGCCTCAGATTGTCTTCATGCCGAGTTATAGTTTGTGATCGATGTGGTGAGAAGCAAAAAGTCACATTTCATATCGTACATAAGCAAATATTTCTAAAATAGCATTTTATAATCAGGAAGTTGATTGTCACTAAATCCTGAAGAGGCAGCTTAATGTGAAAATTAGTTCAATATTAATTCATTTAAAGGAGTAGTTGAATGCAGATACAGATATTGATTCATATTTTAAGAGTTTGTTAATGATTTTCATCAACTGAAATGAAGAAAATTAATATTAAGTGAGCAGTTTTATTAATAAAACAAACTCCTAGAAATACTGAAACCAAGACTGCTTGTTGATTATCAACAATAAAATAATTGTAATATTAAAGTTGAATCCTTATGTTTACCACTAACATTTATATTTGCTTGTATAACATAAAAACAATCTCTGCCATAATGTTAAGGTAAAATAATGAAATTAGAAATACGGAGCGTTCCAGCCTGCTGACCCTCTAGACGGTTCTCCCCAGCAGCTTTGAGGAAACACCTGTGTGTTTTATACCATTTGTATGAGTCATGAGTTTTGCATAACATTTAACAGTAATTAATTTATTTTGTGACACATCATGTTTGCGCAGATGGAATAAAACTTTTCCTGCTGCCCCATTTTTTGATGTCATTGCTGCAAACCTGTTGTTTCTAAGACCAACTTTAAAGCAATGAGTCTTTAATTTCATATGCAGCAATAGTAATAATTATTTCACCGTGCATTAATCCACAAGGGTGAAATGAAAAAATCTAAAGTTGTGTTTATGCAAAATGTTACTAAATATCTCGTGTAGGGTTGATTGTTCTGACATTTAGACAAGTCAAGATTATTTATTGAGTACAAGTCCTTTCTATTCAAAATAAAACAAAACATATATTAATCACAATAAACAAATACGAGTACAAGTAGAAAAACATTCAAAGACTCAATTAAAACTCAATAATATACATTTCAATCTGGAAAGACTCAGACGAAGAAAAAGGAACAATTATGACAGCACTGAATAACAGTTCTTTGGCGCTCAGGCCACGGCAGCTGATCTGAGCTGAGATTTGATCTG
>NW_006800976.1:9217-14180 GCF_000485575.1 Poecilia formosa | reverse complement strand
GGTTTTGCTTCCTGCGTGTTTTTCCTCCAGATGTCTGTGAGCGTTTCGTCTCCCTCCAATGACTCCGTCCTCCACGTTCCCAACCTGCCGTTAGACATCTGGTGCCTCATCTCTGCTCCGAGCTCCTTCATGGTGACCGCCTACTTCATCAGCAGCATCCTCCTCACCCTTCCTCTCTCCATCATCATCCTCCACCATGGCCTCCAACAATGGCGGCTGAAGTCCTTCACCTCCACCTCGACAACAAACCACTCCGACTACTTCACCTACCACCTGGCCATCGTCGAGCTGATTGGTGTTTTAGGACATTTTATTGGCCTCTTTGGAATTTTCTGTCCCCAGTATCAGACGTTCTTGACAGGGTTTTACATGTTCTCCTTTGCCTGGTTTGGGGAGTTGTATTTCCACGTGCTCACCTGTGTGGAGCGCTACCTGGCCGTCGTTCATCCCGTCACCTACCTCAGCCTGAGAAGCGACAGAGCGATCAGGACGCTGACCGTCTGCTGCATTTGGCTGATTTGTTTTGTGGAGCTCGGTTTGATGATGCGGGAGTTTTTCAACTTTCTGAATCTTTGCGTCTTAACCTTAGCGATGGTTTGTGTCTTCTTCTGCAGCGTTTCTGTCCTCTGTGCTCTGACTCGGCCCGGCCCGGGGGAGCAGAGGAAGACGATGAAGAGGATCGGTCGGTCAAAGCTGAGGGCGTTCTACACCATTCTGTCCATACTGGGAGTGCTGGTGGTGAGGTGTGCATGGTGTTTGTCTTGGGCAGTGTTGTACATATCTCAGGTCAGGTCAAACTGTTTTCTGATGACATATGACCTTTGGTTTAACCTGCCCTGCATTCTAGTGTTGCCTCTGCTTTTTCTGCACAGAACAGGGAAGTTAAAGTGTTGCAATGGCGGCAAACGTTAAGCCGTAAATGGACAGCAGTCAAACGGCGCCTTTTAACCTCCTAAAAACCTTCATGCTGCCAGACAAATGGGCTGCAGTGCTTTCACTGAGGATTCTTTCACTCCAGAAATATTTAGCTCACCTTTAGCAGATCACATTTTTTCCCTCAGACTCTCAGCTTGTTGTGTGAAAGCTGCTTTAGCTGCTATAGATGTTATATAAAATGTAATGACATGGGTCCAGTTTGGTGCTAAAATGTTTGGAAAACATCTGGTTCTGTTGGGTCGATGGCGGCTTGTTCTCACTCCGACTTCCTTCAAATTATGTAAAATGTCCATCGATTTTTGCAAATGTAAATTATCTATGTTTGGATGTTGGTATTTATTGTGTTTCTGCTGAACTTTTCTGTTTGTAAAAGATCAGCAACATTATTTTAATTTTTATGTTGAAAAAATATTATTAGAGCAACTTTAATTTCTCCCTGAGCTGCTTAAACTTTAGGCCAACACAATAAGAGGAAAAAAGAAAATAATATTCATAAAAAGGAAGATGAGACACTAGATGGCAGTTTTCTGATAAATTGTACAAACAAAGTCAGTTGTTTCTTTAAAACGCCACAAATGGGTATAAAAAATTAAGTTGATCTGGATTTTTAACGCTGTACAACATGTAAATTGATCCTAATTAAATTGATTGTTGAACGTGCTTATTCTTTTCATTTAACGTGTTAAAAACCTTATTAGTTGAACTGAAATGCTTATATTGTTGCCTTTATAGATACTACAGTTACATTATGTATTTTTCTTTTGATTTTTGTCTTATTGTTTTTAATTATGACACAAAAGTCCAAACACAAGAACCTCAGAGATACTTTGAAACACGTTGATGCTCAAGTTGTGATAAAGTCGAATCCATAACTGGTGAAAGTTTGACAACAGAGAGAAAATTCATAATGATGAATAAATGTGAGTCAAGTGGGAAAAACTTTGCATTTATTCACATAAAAGTCATGAACTTTGAGTCTTATTATTTGTGACTGAAAATGTTGGAAAATGACAGAATCAGTCGTGTTGATAATTCACTGTTCAGGAAAGAAAGACTTGTTAAAAACCATGAAATACAACAGATACTGGATGTAAAATGTAATAAATAATGACAATAATAAACAATGCACTGCCTATTTATGGCTGTAGTTTATTTACATTTTACACAAAAACACAAAACATTAAAAATAATTGGATAAATTGACATACATTTAAATGAAAAACTGCCAATACCCATGTAGTTTTATTATACATAACTCTGAAAATGCTGAATTGTGTTTGCTTAGGGCTTATATTGTAAATTTAAAATGGTTTTCTATCTGCCATCACTCATTGTCTTAATGCAAATAAACTATATTTAAATAAACTATATTTGAATTTAAGTTGAAGGGTTGATAAAAGACTGAGCCGTAAAATAACAACCTGCAGTGCAGAGATAAAGAGGAAGGACAGAGCTACACGCTGATCAGGTCAGAAACTATTTTATCATCAAATTATATTGACATTAAATGAGCAGTTCAAAGTTCAGACTTCTGGAAAAGCATGTTGTCTTAAATACTGATCCAGTTTAAAAAAATGAACAATTTTAAATGTTAACCCAGGGAATTTATAACCTGATGGGTTTCTAATTTTCACTTTTCAGGCACTGAATAAATAAGAAATGTAAAAGAAAAACTGTTTTTCTATGAGAGAAGTGAAAAAATCTGCCAGTGAAACTAATGTAAAACAAACCCCCATCTTGCTGAAACGTTGCTTTACTTTGTTTTGACTTACTGAATTTATAGAGTATTAAGATCAGAAACTAAACAAAAACATATTTGTGTTTTTGAAGGTTTTGTCTTTAACTTATCCGTTCAAATTGGACAATGTGGCTCATAAACCTTCAGCTTATGGACCATAATTTGTCTCAACTATTTATTTATTTATTTAGATCCCCATTAACCACTGTTATAATAATGCTTTCTCTTCCTGGGGCCCATTTCAATCAATCAATCAATAAATAAATAAATAAATAAATAAATAAATAAATAAATAAATAAATAAAAACATTTACTACAAAAACTCAACACTCAATAAAATATTAGAAGCATAGCATATTAATTCATAACTGCACAATTATAAGACTTTATATAATAAAAATAGTTATATTAAAAACATAACACATTGTCATGATTGTAACACTATGTAATTAAATAATTAGCTCTAGCATTTGCTGCATTTATACCATATGAAAGAATTGAGTTCCATGTTTTCGTTCCTCTAGAAATAACTTTTGTATCTTTTGTCCAGTGTTCCTGTTGCAAGCTTTTTAAAGCATGTCTTGTATTAAAATTTTGAAAAGAATGGCTGAATAAACAAACATTTGGTGTTTTAGGTGCAGCAATATTTCTAAAAAGGCACAACAGGGCGTCTGGATCTGGTGGCGCTTCTACAGAAGCCGGGAAGCAAATCAAAACACATCAACAACTGAGGCATTACATTTTGTTTAATGTTGAAAACACTTTTTTCAAGAGAAGAAATGTTAAAATCAGTTAACAAGCAATTAGATTTTTTTTTTCCAAAAAGATCTCATTTGAATTGTTTTTCTTTTATCCATTTTCTTTCCAGAATGTCGTTACTCTTCTCATCCTCCAACGACTCCGCTCTGGTTCCGCATCTTCCGCTCAGCGGCTCCTCCGTTCCGTCATACTTACTCTGCTACGTCACCGGATCCAGTTCCCTGATCTACTCATCGTTCCTGATCTCCAACATCTGCATCCTGCTTCCTGTCTGCATCGTGATTCTCCACTGCGGCCGTCAGCGAGGGCAGCTGCAGGCCCTGTTTTCCCCCTCAGCGGCTCTGAGCCACTCCGACTGCTTCACCTTTCACCTGGTCGCCATGGAGATGATCGGTCTGTTTGGGTGTGGCGCCTGCTCCGCTGGGATTTACCGGCAGGACTCAAACCTGCTGATGATTGGGAACTTCAGCTTCGCCCTGGCCTGGTTCGGAGAGACTTTCTTTCACGTCTTAACCTGCGTGGAGCGCCACCTGGCGGCGGTCCATCCCGTCCTCTACCGGAACCGGAGAAGCGCGAGCGGCGTCCGAATCAGAAATGTCAGCATCGGATGTGTTTGGTTGTTTTGCTTTGGGGGAATGACTTTGGTGATGTCGGAAGTTTTCTTCATCGTGAGTTTTTGCCTCCTGGTTTTGTCTCTGGCGCTGGTGGCTTTCTGCAGCGTTTCTGTTCTCTGCGTTTTGATTCATCCTGGTCCAGGAGAAACAAGCAGAGACCAAACTAAGCAGAGAGCTTTTAAAGTGATTGTGATGATACTGGGAGTCCTGCTGCTCAGGTTTTCCTTCAACATTATTTGGGAAGTGGTGTATTTTTCAGTAGGAACCAAAGGTTGTGTGATAATGACCTGCTGCACGTGGTTTAACATCCCATGCAGTCTGATGTTACCTCTCCCGTTTCTGCACAGAGCAGGAAAGCTGGCATGCAGCAACAAACAGTTTTAGATGTGCAAACATTGACTGCGACGCAAAAAACGGAATACTCTTAAAATACAATATTTAGTGCTTCGGTAAAGAAGTTATTTCATAAAACATAATTTGCACGAAAACAGTTTTTGCTTTAGCAAAAGCACAACTTTTACACTTGTGCACTAAAAATCTAAATTCATTGTGTCGATCTATTTGTCCTGTACAAATATTTGTATTCCTAACTAATTTGGTTTCAAATAAAAAAAAAAACACTGAAGGTAATATGAATTGGTTGTCATGGTGATATACTGTGGTTTCTCTCCAATTGCCTCTTTGATCAGTTTCTCATAAGAATATGTAAGAGCCATCAAACACATTTTTGAATTTTTGTAATAAACTAGACATTTTATTCAAAACAATTAAAGTACTAATAATTGTACACTTAATTACACAATAAACAGTGATTCCCCACTTTACACAGAAAAGGTGCTTTAAAATAAAAGAGTGTGCAGGTCAACAACAAACATCTTATTTTCCTTAAATTAAACAAGAGATATTGAAGATACAC
>NW_006800976.1:0-8187 GCF_000485575.1 Poecilia formosa | reverse complement strand
TTTTACCCAACTCTGCTGTTCAGAACCAGATTCAAACTCTATTTTAAATCTAAGCGTTATGTAAAATCCCTGTCATGAACATAAGTGCAGGAAAAAACATCCAGATGTTTCCTAGTCTGAACTCTGAGCCGAGCTCCTGTTTCTCCTGAAGCACGCTAATCCCCCTGCTTTCTGCAGAAACATGAGAGGAAGAACCAAACTGCTGGGCAGGCAGAACCAGAATATGGACAGCCACATCCCACACTTTGTGTCCTCCCCCATTTTCAGTGAATTGATCCTCAGTATAGTGAACAAGTTGCTCCCAGACCGCAGCAGCAGCAGAGCCAGGACGGTTATGATGGTGTAGAAAGCTCTCAGCTTGGTCTGGTGGACCGGCTGACGGTCTGCAGCCCGATCCCCTGGCTTCGACTCAACCAACACACGAAGGACAGAAATGCCGAAGAAAAGAATCACGAGTAAACAGACGAAAATAGTACTTCCGGCTAACACTATGAGAGCCAGCTCATCCACAACATCCACAGTACCCATTGAGAGAGCAGAAAGAAACCAAGTCAAACCAAACACAGCGTTTCTGACTCTGACCATGTTTGCTGTCCTCAGGCCCAGGTAGGTGACGGGATGAACGACGGCCAGGTACCGCTCCATGCAGGTCAGGATGTGAAACAGCATCTGCGCTGTTAGCTTGAAAGGGAAGAAGTAGGAACCAACAACGATCAGATGCGGGACGTCGGCATAGATGCCGCAGCAGCACAAGATGCAGCCGATTGTATGAGCCAGTTCAATGATCACCACTTGGTACGTGATGAGGTCGGAGTGAGTCGTCGGCGCGCCGGAGCGCAGCCATCGGCGACGTCCCACGTCGATAATCGGGACGTAAATACGGAGAAGTAGGACGGAGATGACGGTGTAGACTGTTATGTTGTAAATACCAACTGTTGACTGGAAGCAGCCGAAGAGAAATTCATAGATGTCCAAAACGGAGGAAGGTGGAGCGATTAGAGAGCCATTCGAAGAGTTAAGTGACATGATGGCGGATATCTGAAGACGGAGGTGGAGGGAGAGGCAGGCAGAACGAAACAAAGAGAAAAATAAGGTTTGAATTTAATGAAGTTCAAGTCGCTTGTACAGCTCACTTCAGCGACAAGGCGGTTCAAAATGCTTTACATAATAAAATCATCAATTATGAAACAAGCAATAAACATTACAGTTTGTCACATCCTCAGTTTTGTTGCTGCTAATCAAAGGCAACTGTGCTTTTAACATGTTCAGAAGATTAAAACCCATTAAAATATATTTAAACTAAACAAACTGCACACAGTTTAGAGCAAATGTGTCAAACTAAAGGTCTGGGGGCCAAATCCTGCCAACCACTGGTTTTTATGTGGCCATAAAGACTACATAAAAATTATAAAAGCAATATACCAAATTATATATTTCGGATTTTAGAAACAATTCTGCAAATATAGTAAAATACATTGGGCTAATGGGATGCTTACTCCCACCTGTAGGTGGCAGTATTTCCTATTTTTACTGCCTCAGATTGTCTTCATGCCGAGTTATAGTTCGTGATCGATGTGGTGAGAAGCAAAAAGTCACATTTCATATCGTACATAAGCAAATATTTGTAAAATAGCATTTTATAATCAGGAAATTGATTGTCACTAAATCCTGAAGAGGCAGCTTAATGTGAAAATTAGTTCAATATTAATTCATTTAAAGGAGTAGTTGAATGCAGATACAGATATTGATTCATATTTTAAGAGTTTGTTAATAATAATGTTAATAATAGTAATCTGCATTAATATTAAGTGAGCAGTTTTATTAATAAAAAAAAACTCCTACCTTGAAATACTGAAAACAAGACTGCTTGTTGATTATCAACAATAAAATAATTGTAATATTAAAGTTGAATCCTTATGTTTACCACTAATATTTATATTTGCTTGTATAACATAAAAACAATCTCTGCCATAATGTTAAGGTAAAATAATGAAATTAGAAATACGGAGCGTTCCAGCCTGCTGACCCTCTAGACGGTTCTCCCCAGCAGCTTTGAGGAAACACCTGTGTGTTTTATACCATTTGTATGAGTCATGAGTTTTGCATAACATTTAACAGTAATTAATTTATTTTGTGACACATCATGTTTGCGCAGATGGAATAAAACTTTTCCTGCTGCCCCATTTTTTGATGTCATTGCTGCAAACCTGTTGTTTCTAAGACCAACTTTAAAGCAATGAGTCTTTAATTTCATATGCAGCAATAGTAATAATTATTTCACCGTGCATTAATCCACAAGGGTGAAATGAAAAAATCTAAAGTTGTGTTTATGCAAAATGTTACTAAATATCTCGTGTAGGGTTGATTGTTCTGACATTTAGACAAGTCAAGATTATTTATTGAGTACAAGTCCTTTCTATTCAAAGTAAAACAAAACATATATTAATCACAATAAATAAATACGAGTACAAGTAGAAAAACATTCAAAGACTCAATTAAAACTCAAGAATATACATGTGAAAATAAGGATTTTAACAAAATAAACTCTGTGGCCTTACGTGTTCATGCAGAAACAGACAAAAGAGATTTTACACAGACTTGGAAAAGATATGAACAGCATACCAAGGATACAAGTACATACAATACAGGTTAAATACCAGTTTCTGAACATGTTTTAACAGCATCCAGAGTGATCATAATTATTCCTGAAATTTAGAAAAAGCAATCTGACAAAAAATAATGGCTAAACACAAGAAAAACTGAATACCATTTTTTTTTTATACATTTTAGATTAACGAGTTCTACATCAAGGTAACCACTTAAAGTTTAATACATATATTCCATATTTTTTCGATCAGTTGTGCAATCTAATTGGAATAAAATAAAGTACAACGACTGATCCTAATCAGTTGTAATGTCTGTGGGGTATAGAAAACATTTCTATTACATTTTTGCACAAAATCAATCTGAGATGATGAGATTTTAGTCTGCTCAGTTCTGCCTTTTTTTCAGAATGAGTTGTTTTTTTGGACTATTGTCACTTTAAATCCAAATAAGCTGCTGCTGGCCACACCCCCCAATCAACGTTTACACTCACATGTGAAAATGGCTGCAAACAGATGCGCAATTATACAGCGGCACATTTTTGAAAAGCAGAAGTGGAGGCTCCTGCACAACAAACAAGAAAACAGGAAGTAGTTTCTGCATGGTAAGTCAACAACAACTTACTTGTCATTTCCAGTGGCCATTGTACAGCACATACAGCGATAAAACCAGCTGACCAAACATGATGGAGCACCACTTGGGTTGCTAGGTAACAAGCAGAGCTTTGCTGGGGTTGCTAGGTAACAAGCAGAGCTTTGCTGGGGTTGCTAGGTAACTAGCTGAGCTTGTGAGCTTTTGAAGCGGCTCATTTTCCAGACATCATAAAACTTTAATTTATTGCCAAAAATGGCTGGGGGATTTTTTTTAAGTGGTTGGTTTGTTTTTAAAAGCAAACGGTGGAACAAAAACGTGAGAAATATTAATTTTCCATAATAAGTCCTTTTTATGTTAGGTTGCAACGTAAAAGCAGGTAGTTCTAACGTTTGTCTGCCGGTACAGAGTGTTTACAACATGGTAGCTTTTCTGCTCGGTGCAGGAAGAGCAGCGGTAAAACCAAGCTGCTGGGCAAACAGAACCAGAACTCAGACAACCACAAACCACATCTCTGTGCCTCATCCAGCTGCTGAGAATCATACATGATATTGGTGTAAATATTCCCCACAAACCTCAGCAGCAGCACTCCAAATATGGCCATGATGGTGTGGAAAGCCCTCAGTTTGACCTGGTCAACTCGATGTTTTTCCCCTGCTGCTCTAAACCAAATCAGTATTTCCAAAATTACAGCTTAAAAAAAAGCTTTTTTTAAAACAGGTTAAGTACAGAAACTCACCTTTATGTTGGTTTTTAATCCAGAGGTTGATTCTTCGGTGTAATCAACTTTTCTGTGTTTGTGGTAAGAGTGAATGTCTAATATGAACCCAAAAGTTTTTTCTGTTTTATCATCTAAGCTCCAGTATGCAAAGTAGAAATGAGCACAGAAAAAGCAAACAAACATATGAAACGTTAAACCTTTGTCATCTTTGTCATTTCCACTGTCAGTGACAGCTTCTGCATGTAAACATCCACCTTTTATTTCTCTGCAGCATCTCTCTAACGTCACATTTATTCATTTTTCTGCATCAAATTGTGGATTAAAATTTTAAAGCAAAGTTTTATTAAGTTGGAGACAAACAAGTCTATGAAATGTCTCTGAAACGAGAGAAGCACATTCAAATGAAAAGCTGGTATGATCAGACCTAATTTATTTAAATGTTTCTCTGAACTGGAGCATTAGTCTGTCAGGATGAAAATATTAACAAATCCTGCTGAGCATTCAAATCATCTGCGCAGCTTCTCTCTGTTCATTTATTTATCCTCAGTGCTTTCAGACAAAAAAGGTCAAAACACAAAAAACATCCAACTGGAAACTTTATTTCAACATTCACAGCAAATTTACAAAGTATAATTGTTTATACGGCAATGAAAACATGTAACTATGGTTATATGTGTCATAGTTTAAAATAAAGCAAGGAAGCCTATTTATTACACTGTGGCTTTAATTTGAGTTTGAATAAAAAAAATGTTTCCCAAAAAGAAGTTCTTCTATTAAATTAATAATTTAGCTTTGTTCAACACTCAAAACAAAGTAGGAACTAGAAAACAGCATAAAACCTTAAAACTGTGCAGCTGCATGTGAATTTAACAGACAGTGGAATCAGTTTAAGATGTTTGTCTGAAATAGTTAAAGTATTTGGATATGCTGTTCATGGTATAATAAAATAAAACAGGTGTCAGTGTTTTTCTGAACACAAACTAATGCAAAACTAAGCCAACATAGCCAAAAATAAAACAAAATAAAATGACGCATTTTCTGCTGCTTTTAACAGCATTTTATCTTTTTTCTTTTGTGCAGAAACAGCAGAGGTAACACCAGGCTGCAAGGCAGAGAGAAGAAGAAATCACACAACAATATCCCACATTTCTGTTTCTCTTCAAGAGTAACAAATCTGTCGAGAGAAGATGCTAAAATATTTCCTCCAAATCTGAACAGCAGCACAGCCAGAATGAGCATGATGGTGCAGAGAGCCCTGAGCTTCACTGGATCCACTCTGTGTGAGTCTCTGCCTCTTTCCCCCGGCTTTGGGTGAATTAGAGTGCAGAGGATAGAGATGCTACAGAAGGACATGACGATTACGGCCATGGGAACAAAAGAATAGGAGATGAAGACGATGAACATGCTGCCCAAAACAAATAACAGAGGAATGACAGAAAAGGTGACCAGCCACACACAGGTGAGGACGGCGTTTCTGACTCTGAAGTTTTTCTTATTCTTCAGACTCATAAAAGTCATGGGGTGAACAACGGCGAGGTAACGTTCGATGCAGGTCAGGGTGTGAAAGAAGAGCTGTCCGCAAAAGTTGATGGGCAAAAAGCCGATGCCCACCACGGTCAACAGTTCCACCTTAGCATGAATGCCACAAAATATGGCCAAGAGCACAACGACGCTGATCAGCTCCACGGCGACCATGTGATATGTAAAAAGATCAGACTGGCTCGTCTTCCTGCTGGAACCCTGCGGCCACTGTTTCAGAGCGACGCTGAGGATGAAGACGCAGAGCGGCAGGATTACAAAGACGTTGGTGAAGATGACAGAGTTGATGATGTAAGCACCAAGTGTGGAGCTGAAGCAGCGGAAGAACCGACAGACGACATGCGAGCTGGCCTGGGGGTCGGCTGGGAGAGACGCGTTGATGGAGGAAGAGCAGTTGATTTGCATTTCTGATGAAAAATCAACAGCAGACAAATTACAAGAGGCTTTGTGAGAGACGTGCCATAATATTGCCTCTTATATAGTATGGAGACGCTTAACTTTGCGCATTAAACCAACTTTAAAGGTTAGAATTAGCAGTCTTTCTCAAACTGTGATGGTCCGCGGGCACCCCCTAGTGGGCCGCGTGGTACTGCATGTAAACGACCGTTTATTTGCCGTGACGTCACTCAAAGTGCGACGCTACAGCTAGCTTACCGAAGGATTGTGTTTAAAAATAATACCGGATATGTGGCTTAAAACAGGATCACTAAAAAGAAAGCTTGCTGGAAGGTTTCTCAGGGTGGGTTGGAGAACATTTTTGAACATTATTACTACTCATAACATGCCACAGTAATGCAGATGTAGGTCTGCGGCTGTGCTGAGCGCCATATGCCGTGATGAGGCGGTGAGCAGCGCCGCGCCACCCGCTGTGAAGTCACTGCACAAAGACAACACTGCAAAACTGGGGAATGAACAGGAACCACTTTCACATTTTCAAAATAATTCACCAGTCAGTCTACATTTTCTTGAAATCCTAGCCAAGTCTATGTTTATTTATACAAATGTTGATAATATAGATATTATGGCTAAGTATATTAGTGTATAATACAAACAAAACTCGGACTTAATTCTGAAACTTTATTATGTAAGACTGATTTTAATCAAGTTTGTTTACAACATTTTAATATTACAGATGTGTTTTAAGCTAATAATTTCACTGCAATACTGCAATATTGACGCATCACACAGTAAACATGTGAAAAGGGATGAATGAGAAATTCCCAAAAAATTGACAAATAGACATAAAACTAAAAACAGTTTTACTTCAGCATTAAATGTTTCTTTAAAAAAAAACTTACATGTTTACACTTCATGTTCCGTTTTTGTTTGATTGTAGAGCAAAATGAACTGTAAAACTATAACATGTATTAAGTAATTGATGTTGTAAGTATTATTATGATTATTAATATTATATAACAAAATGTACTCACTGTTCTGCCTCTGAGCTGTTCCACCTGCACCTGAACTGTGCAGCGATTTATTCTTTGTCTTGTCCATTTCAAGCTCATTTCTTTCTAAATATGATGGATGTTTTATGGATTTAAATAAGCTGTGAAATGAAGTAGCTGCTCATATAAATCACCAGAACACCTGTGTTTATATGTTATTTTAATGGACACAATTAGCACTTTATACACCTGCTTTCAAACTACCAGCATCACAAGGTCATCTGGGAAATGTGTTGGTCAATATTTGGTTTATGTAAATATGACTGAATATACAGCACTGTGCACAGATTGATTGATTGATTGATTGATTGATTGATTGATTGATCCCTCTAAATTATTATTTTCCTATGGAGTCATATAATTTACTCTTGAGCAATCCTTCTTCAGACTTAGACGACATTTCAAAGCTGTTCTTTCCATCATTTCTGCTTATTTCACTGACATTTCATATAAGATTTATTTATAATTTTGTGAATCAAGCTGATATTAAAACGACTTCTGGAAATAAAAATTATACAATTATTTATAGTTACACATTTCATCACTTATTCAAATATCCAAAAGGTATTTCAATTGAAAAAGAATTGACACACTTAATTGAAAATTAAAATGTGATTTCTAAATGAACTTTTTGCTCTAATCTCAGTGTACAGAAGATTAAAAAAATGAAATATTGAAAAAACATTTGCAGACGCTTCACTTTTTTTCTGATATTTTTATTGTAAACACTGAACATCCTAAGATGCAGGAGAGAAATCTGTATTATTAAAAATAATCACACATGTTGCTTTTTGCCCAGATATTTAAGTTTTCATTGCTAGTCAAACAGCAGCTTGCAGTTTGATGCAAAACTTCTTAAACATTTTTTAAATTTTACATCTTACAAATACTACAATGTTCAGTGTACACAAAACTGAGGTGACTGAAATATGATCATAAAACAATAAAAACATGTTTTAACCTTAAACGTTCTGTGCTGCTTAGATTACCAGTCTTTTTACGTCGAGTTGTTTGTCTGAATTTGTCTGAATAGCTACCTATATAACATACAGACAAGCAAAACAAGATTGTGGATAAATGATAAAATAAAGATCCTCAAAAATTATAAGTAATTTTTTAAGGGAAATTGAGATTTGATATGCAAGTAAAGGTTTTGAATCAGATAAGATTATTAAGTGATTTGAATAATAAGGCACAAAATGCAATATAAAAGACAAACTCTCATTGCTAAGCTGATCTCAGACTTTTATGTCTGCACTACTTCAAAGGTAACAACTGGGGTTT
>NW_006800975.1:9670-34540 GCF_000485575.1 Poecilia formosa | reverse complement strand
AAACCAGAACCAGTAACATCTAAACCAGAACCAGTAACATCAGAACCAGAACCAGTAACGTGCAGCAGACTCTGGTCTGGGAATCTCGGGTTTCATCGATTCTCTCCAGACGATCTTCTGTCCTTCAGCTTCGTTGCTGGTTTGAAGCGGCGGATGAATCTTGGTTCTCATCGGTACCAGAAATGTTTGGTACCTTTTAGGAAGTAAAGTTCTGATTCTGAATGTTTGCTGAAACATCTTTGGTAAAGAACTAAAACACTCCCAGGTATCCGTCGGTACCGGTTCTCGGTTCTGATCTTTATGCCAAATGAGGGACTGTGAGGATTTCGTCTTTACTTTTCATTGTGCAGCTCAGAACCGGAGGTGGAGTTGTTCCGGACCACGGTTAGCATACCGGGCCGGAACCGGGCCGTCTTCCTGCTGATGTACGAGGAGCTTCTGCAGCGGCGGCTGGGAAGCTACGAGCTGGTCACCAGCCTCCGGCCTCTGCAGCTGGTCAGCCGCCTCAGCCTGGACGTCACCATCGTGGACCAGGCGCCCATCGTGGACCTGGAGGTTCTGCCGCTCCGCGGCGAAAAGATCACAGGTTTGAGTTCTACAGTAAATCACATCAGGAGGCGGGATGGGAACAGAAGCTCAAAGTGCAGCTCACGCCAAAGAGCAAACCGGATTCCCCTCAGTCAACAACCCTGAGTCTGGCTCCAGTCCAACCATCCCAGGGTTCTGGTTCTGATCCAGTTAATCTATGACACACTTCCTGTCTCTGTGGTCCAGCCAAATCCGAGGTTCCCATCACGACTGCAGTCACCAACGAAAACAACGTCTGGAAGGTCACCTTCAGCCCCAACATCGTCCAGCAGGCCAAGATCTCCACCAACGGCGTCCTGGGAGACTTCGTGATCCGGTACGACGTCCAACGGGACACGGGGATCGGAGACATCCAGGTGAGACGTCCTGCGTGTCGCTCACGGTCCTCCAGCCTCACGTTGTGCTTCATGTCAATGTTCGGATTTATTCTGATTCCAGGTTTTGAACGGACACTTCGTCCACTACTTTGCTCCCAAAGATCTGCCGGTCGTTCCCAAGAACGTCGTGTTTGTGATCGACAGCAGCGCCTCCATGCTGGGGAAGAAGATGAGGCAGGTAAAGCAGTGCTCTGATTGGATGACGGTTTGTGCTGTCCACCTGGACACCTCCGCTGTGTTTGGTCTGAACTACTGAAAGCTTCGGTCCAAATCCAGCCACCTTCAAACATAACAGCTTAAACATCATCAGTCAAGCCAAAGCCGTTTTTATCTCCTTATTTACATCAATCAGTCCCTCGAGTTTGTTACGCAAATTCACACAAAATCAACAGATCACTAAAATCACTAAAATCACTAAAAAAGTTTGGTTTGAGCCATGCTGACTCCAACCTGCAGGTGGCAGTGTTTTCACTTCTACCACGGACCAATCTGGCAAGTAATAAAATGTCACATTTGTCATCATATCGCAAAATTTCTTGCAAACATTTCTAAATTAGCTCCACAAGATTAACAAAATGTTTAAAAATCATAAACTTATGAACATCAGTGTGAAAAGATGTTCGATATTATTTAATTTTAGGAAGCTGAATTAGCTATTTATTGATATTTTACCAGTGTGTTAATGGGATTTACTGATATATTCTGGTAGAACCGGCCATAATGATTTCCAGCAGCAGATCCAGCAGGACCTGCGCAGGCCGACAGCTTCCTCCAGAAACTCTAGAAAGTTTTCAGACATTTAGAGCCCAGAACATGAAAACTGGATTAAAGGTTGAAGACATGAACATCGACAGAAACTTTCAGTATTTAGCATCAAACTTTAGCAGAGTTCCAGTTTTATACTAATTATTCAGATCTGCTTCCTGCTTTCAGTTCTGCACAAACTCTCAGGAAATCCATTCATACTGGGATTTCAGCAGATATGAAATCATCCTCAGCGCTTTTTCCATTTGAGTCGGAGGAACTCTGACGACAGGCTGCGCCGCCTCCTCCCTGACTGGAGCATCGATCTGAGGAAGGCAGCGCCGTAACCCTCCGGCTCCGGCCAGAGCGGCTCACAAACTACAGAAACAGGCTAAAGCAAAGCAAAGTGGAAAAGTACAGCAGAAGGTCACCGTCTCCGTGGCGACGGAGCTTTGTGGACAACAACACCCTCGACCCCTCGACCCCTGACCCCGTGATCCGCCCCCAGCCCGGCCCGGATCAGAACAAGCGTGTTTTGATGCTTCACAATGGACGTCTTCAGCTGGGGTCAGTTTGTCATTTTAGGACCCCAACCCCAAATTAAATTGCCCGCCCACAGAGGAGAGAGAGGACTGCCGAGGTTTTAATGGACTTCCTGAAAGCTTTTTAACCAGACGGCCATGTTTATGACTGCAGCTGCTCTCTCACATGCTCAATGAGATGTCCTAGTCAAAGGAAGGGCCATAAAGCCTGTAAACACTGGTGGGAATATTTTACCGTCTCATGATTTGATTCTGTCTGCTCTGGAAATCAGAACGACAAACAGAGACATCGAAGAGGTCTTAGACGATGAGGGATGGTTTAAAACTTCTGCACAGACTAACCTGTAGTTTCCTGTGATTTTTACAGACAAAAGATGCTCTGTTCACCATCCTGAGGGACCTGAGACCTGCTGACCACTTCAACTTCATCAGCTTCTCCAACAGGGTCAAGGTTTGGCAGCCGGACGGTTTGGTGCTGGCGACGCCGCTGAACATCCGAGACGCCAAGAAGTTCATCTACACGCTGATTCCCAACGGCGGTGAGACACAGCGGCCTCTTCCCTGACCCTCAGCGCCGAGCTCAGCTGTTTGGAGGCTGAGTGCATCTCATGTCTTAATGTTTGTTAAATCCAGCAGCAGCCACCAATTAAAGGTTTTTCCATCAAGCCTTGACTTTAGTTTGTTCCCTTCAGGCACAAACATTGACGGAGCCATCCAGACCGGATCTGCTCTGCTTCGGGATTACCTGTCGGACCCCGACACCGGACCCAACAGCGTCTCCCTCATCATCTTTCTGACGGACGGCCGACCTACGATCGGAGAGACTCAGTCCGCCTCCATCTTGGGAAACACTCGCTCTGCCGTGCAGGAAAAGTTCTGCATCTTCACCATCGGGATTGGGAACGATGTGGACTACCGGCTGCTGGAGCTCATGGCTCTGGAGAACTGCGGGATGACGAGACGCATCAGCGAGGAAGCCAATGCTAGCGCTATGCTCAAAGGGTAACGCTTTACGGCTTTCCTCCGAACAGAAAGTTTCAGCTGCTGTTTCAGACGGAGGTTCCAGCCTGAATGGATCCAAACCCACTGCTATGCAGACGACACCCTGCTTTACCTTCCTACTCGTTTCCAAAACCTTCTCAACACAAATGTTCCCAAACCTGGGAGTTTTTCTTTACCCATCAGTAACTCCTTCCTGCTTCCTGTAAGATTCTGTCCTGATGAACTTCATTACTTGTGTTTCCACTCTGTGTTTTGAAGTAACTGAAATAGTGGCAACTGGCTACTGTTTAGAGAACAGGGTGAGTGTAGAACTGGTCTGCAGCAGTCTGATACTGGTTCTGAACTGGTCCAGTATCTGGTCTGAACTGGGAGCAGAACGACTCTGGGTTAGTGTGACGGGGTTCACCATTGTTGGGGCCTTTAGCGTCGGGTCAGTTTGGACGCTTCACTGGTCAGATTCGGTCATGATGGGTTGTCATGGCAACAGGAAAAACTCTGTAAAGTCAGGCTTTGACCCAGAATGATTTTAATAAAGCTGCAGAAGTTACTGCTATAGAAGCTGGTTGTTGCTTCCAAGCATGGGAATGGAAAGTTTAGTGGAAGGAGTATCCAGAATCTGGCTCTCATTGTCATCTTTCTCTTTAGTTGGTCATCATGTTGATCTCTGAAGAGAAACTAACTGGTTAGATAAATGGACAGGAAGCTGAAAGGTTGGGATGTGAATCAGCAAATATGTGAATTTAATCAGTTTTTCTCAAATATCAGAATTAAAGTCTTTTCTCGCATGCAGGGACATTAAATTGATGTAGTTTCCAGACATTGTGATCCTTGTGCATGCTGTGTTTTTACGAGCTGCCCGGCCGTCTCTCACCGGCGCAGGCTGACAGCAGACCTGTAATCAGCTGCAGCAGCAGGCCGTCCTCTGATCAGCTGCTCTCTGTCCTGCTCTCAGACTGGCGTTGGTTCAGTCGCTCAGGAATGTGTGTGTTTTGTGCAGACTGCGTCTTCAGTGTGTGTGTGGGGTTAACGAATAGGCTGATAACAGAGCCGCTGCGGCTTGAACAAACAGCTGCAGGTTTGCTGAGCTGACAGGACGCGCTCCTCCACGTTCACATTCATGCTCTCATTGTGAGCGGCTTAAAGAGCCGGCAGGTTTCAATCCGGATGGACATGATCCACTGATGATGGAAGCTGCAACCACACAAACATCCAGCCTAGACTAAAATAACCGCTTTGCTGCTGGTCCTTTAAAACGTCCAACCAAACCTGGCTGGAGGCGTCCAGCCTCTGAAATATGAAGGCTTTTATGAGACCATCAGCTGCCGAGTCTAAAGGCTTTAATATGAGGCTTTAAAGATTTCAGGGTTTATCTTCAGTGCTTGCATGTCTGAATAGTGATGGGAAAACAGGCCCAACCAGGCTGTTCATGTTTAGAGTGATTCTGATTGGCTGAGCAGCTCGTCATGATGCCTCCTTCTCTGGAACGTGGCAGCCCAGACCGGCCGGGTTCCCCTCATGATGATCAAACATCTAACATGGAGACACAGCAGGAGGAACTCAACACTCAGATTTCACTCACCAACATTTAGATTTCAGGATTTTAGATCTTTGGTCGTGAGTTCAGAGTAAACAAACATGGCCGACGAGGTAGAGGCACCGTGGATTGTTTGTGGTCTTTATTTAGCAGAGAAAAAAATTACACTATTAAATGTTTGCCAGATTTTCTGCTGTTGGTTTTTTAAACCCCCTCCATGTTTCTGTCACATCATTTTACCACATCTGACCAAAGGGAGGCGCTCTGCCCAGTCCTGGTTTCTGGATTTGAACCCTGGCAGATCAGAGCTGCTTCTGGACCTGGGGATCTGTTTTTGTTAGACCTCCAGCAGTAAACCATTAAAGTCCTTCTAGTCTCCAGAACGACTGAGAATGTCTGAACCTGGGTGAAAACTGCTGACGCATCTTTGTTAAATTTTTGTTTCTTTAGCTCAGCAAGTTTTACGTTTTTACGTTTGTGCCGGTAGGACAAATGGCGCCTCAACGTCCAGTTAGCTAATGGTTGCTGTGGAGACTCTACTGGTTGCTATGGTGACTTCTAAGAGTGAGCTTGGGGAGGTTTTACCTCCTTCATCACCTCTGTTCCTCTCCAGGTTCTACAGTGAGATCGGAACGCCGCTTCTGTCCGACATCCGGATCAACTACACCCAGAACTCGGTCGGCTACGTCACCCAGAGCCTCTTCACCAACTACTTCAACGGCTCGGAGATCGTGGTGGCCGGGAAGCTGACCGACCGCAGCGCCGAGTCGCTCCACGTCCAGGTCACCGCCAGCAACAACGACCGGCTCATCACCATGGAGACGGTCGTGCCGCTGCGCCGCCTGCAGGCGGAGACGGAGAAACACGTGAAGGCGGCCACTGCGGTGGTGGGGTCAGGGGTCACGCAGGGGTGGGGGAGCTCCCTGGGTTCAGTGGCTGCAGACTTTGTGCAGCGTGTTTGGGGTTTCCTCAGCGTGAAGGAGGGGCTGCGGGCGCGGCTACGCAGCCGCTCCAGCAGGGAGAGGGAGGAGCAAACCCAGCAGGCCACCAACCTGTCCCTCACCTTCCGGTTCCTCACCCCGCTCACCCACATGGTGCTGGACCAGCCCCACCCCCTGACCCAGGCCTCCGTGGCCCCGCCCACACCTGGTGCCGCCTCACCGGCCAATGAGCTGCCAGCTGCAGACGACGAGTCGCCACAGAAACCAGACGGGAACCTGAGCGGCCCGGTTTCCTCTCTGAGCAGCCGGACGGGTGAGGCTTCACACCAGACCCATCAGACGAGATTCTGCTGAGGAAAACATTGGAGAGCAATTCACATCAGATCCAGGTTCACCCAGCAGGAAGCTGGTGGCGCATCCATCCATTCCTCCAGTTTGGTTCACTACAAACCAATAAATAATGTTAAATTATTCAGGATAAACTGTTAATCTACTGGAGATCAGGTTTATGCTTCACAGCTGGTTTCCTCTGATTTAAAGATCAAAGGTTTTCTAGGAGCTTATTTAACCTGCGGGGTTCCTCAGGGTTTCATGTTTGGCTCTTTCCTATTTTCTTTTTAAATACATTCAGCAGAAATTATTCAGGTTTGATTATTAGATCTGTTTTAAACCTGGACCAGACTGTTGTGCATTTGCTTCATTTGTAAAACTTTAACCAGATGGAGCATCAAGTATTAATGTTCATGTATGAATTACTATCTGCTAAATTTTTGACTAAACATTTTTAAAAATTCAAACATAAACCATTTAACAGATGAAAATCCTACATTAGTCCTTTTTCATCTCAGATTATTGTTTATAAATCATTATATCTTAAATTATTTGACACTTTTTGAATATTTTGTTCTCTGCAGGAAAAGCTGAGAGCGAACCGCTCAGGAAATCCATCAGCATCTCCAAAACCTCAGGTGAGTCGTGACGTTTCTGTGAATTTCATCAGATTGAAGCGTCTCTGCCTCCAGGCCTGTCGTTCAGCCTGTTAGCTTTGATCAGCCTGCTTTCCTCTGAAAAGCTCTAATTGAGGCGCCAGCAGCAGCTCTGCGTTGTACTTAAGCAGCCGATCCTGGATGTTTGTGTTTTAGTAAAGAGAGGGGGCATCGGGGGCAGATACGGCCTAATGCCCCTGTCATTAGGGTCGCTCTGTAATCTCATTTAGCTGCTTCCAAAGAGCTGCAGCAACTTTTAAAACATCCCAAAGACAAAAACCAAAAACAATCCAGACAGCAGAAACAGCAGGCTACAATATGAACACTGACATTTCTAATGTAAAATAACTGAAAATTAATGAGATTAAAAACAACAGGGACCCTCGCCTGGTCACAGATTCATCCATACAGCATCTGAAATATTAGAAAGAAAATGCTGAAATACTTGCAGCCTAACAAGTTTTCTTTCAGACGGTCTTAACCAAAAACAAAATCTGAAATGAATGTAAATGTGTTCAGTGATCCCTCATTCCTGGTTGTGCTGCTCTCTCTCAGCGGACGGCGACCCTCACTTCGTGGTGGAGTTCCCTCTCAGTAAGCTAACCGTTTGCTTCAACATCAACGGAGAGCCTGGAGACGTCCTGCGTCTGGTTTCTGACCACCGGTATTCTGGTGAGCCTCAGGGCTGATCTCAGTCACTGACTCTTTCTCAGGTTTCCTCCAGCAGATCATCAGCCTGGCGGGCCACCAGGCTTCACCTCCGCCCCCACAGGGCCAGCAGCATCTGCTTCCAGCCACACAGTGACATTTTATAGCATCACAAAGTTATTATGTCACTTCAGCTGTTATAAAATGACATATAACAAATAAGATTTAAAAGAAATTTGATTTTGTAATATAAGGCTTTGAAACTGGGCCTCTGTCTCTTTAAGAAGCTCCTGTTCTTTCTGATGCTCCGCCTCCAGGAAGTCATCCAACATGGTTCCTCTATTAACCTTTTAGTGTTTTTACCAGTGTTGCTCTGAGCAGCAGCTCCTAATGAGCTCAGCAGCTGTTTGCTAATTGCTTCTGGCTAGTCTGAAGGAGCTGAGTGGTGGAGGAGCTGAGAGGGGGCGGAGCTGTGCCTTGAAGGCGGGTCTAGGCTCACCCAGGTCTTGCAGCTGAATGGTTGCCATGGGGATTAAATGATTTATCAAACATAATAATCAGAGCAAAACTCCAAGCTTGTTTTACATGATGAAAAGCTAAAAAAGTATAAATCAATTTTTCATGACACCGCCCCTTTAAGCCGCAGCCTGAGATGACTGAGGCGTTCCCAACCTCAGCTGGGATTAGTTGACGGTTCTTTGACTTTTCCAGGTGTGACGGTGAACGGCCGGCTAGTCGGTGCTCCGGCGCCCCCTGGCAGCCATAAGAAGCAGCGGACGTACTTCAGCAGCGTCGCCGTGGTGATGGATCGCCCGCACCGGGCCTACATCGAAGTGACCCCCACCAAGGTCATCCTGGATGGGCGGGACCGCATCGTCCTGCCCTGCCACGCCACCGCGGCTGTGGACAGCGATCGGCTGTCCGTCGCCGTGGTGGGCGGGGCCAATGTGACGGTGACAGTGGGAGGAAACATCAGCTTCGTCATCCTGCTGCACCGGTACAAAAACCCCAGCCCCTACCAGAGAGACCACCTGGGGTTCTACATCGGCAACAGCGCCGGGCTTTCACCGCGCTGCCACGGCCTGCTGGGTACGTCCCAACAAGCTGCCGCCTGATTGGCTGCTGCCGCAAACAGAGCAGCTACATTCAGACATGAAGAGGGGCTGAGGTCTAAACCGAGTTTCAGACGGTTGGAGGACAGAAGACGTGTCCAAACCTTTTACCCAAACTACTGACAGTAGTTTATGTATTTCTGCATTACAGGAGAAATGCAGAAAGATTTTATTTTGATGTTTTTTTTTTTTTAGTTTTACCTTCTTAACAATATATCATTGAAGATCCAAAACATAAGAAAGGTTTTGAACTGATACATTTTTATCATTCATGATTTGTGTTCAGGGGCCAAACAAAATCATTTGAAGGGCCACAAATGGCCCACTGGCCACACTTTGGACCCCCTGCCCTGAAGTGTCCCAACAGTTCCATCTGGTCTTCATAATTAAACTTAAAAAATGTAAACATGCATTAGGATCAAACCATCAGATGTTCTTGGATAGTAATGTTGAGGTTATTCTAATGCTATGCTAACATTAGCTGCAGTTTCCAGACACAACCTGCTGGATTTTCAACCGTCCTCATCGTTATCATTTGTTCATTTTCAGATGGTAAATATTGATACCTGAAATATGCAGAACTAAAAACAAGCTCAGACTTGGTTGGTTCATATCTTACCTGCAGTAAAACCTTTCTTTCAGATCAGGCTGATGGTCCAGACAGGATACACCCACAGTGGAGGCGGTGCGCCACCAATAATCTTCCTGAAAACAGAACATTTTAGATGTTCCTGGTCAGAATAAAATAAAAACATGAAACTTAATAAACTGTGCTGCTTTAAGGTGGTAGATCTTCACTTTGCTTTTAACCTTTGTGGGGCTACATGCTAGCTAGCCTAGCAACATCCTCCAGCACTAACTAATCTGGATTTATGCTAAATGAAAATGTCATCTATCTACTGCAGGTAAGATATGAACTGCTATGAACATTCAACAGAAGCAAAAATCCTGAAAAATAAGGAGAATTTCTGAATTACAAACTGAGGTCCATCTGACTTCCCTCTCCTGCTAACGGCTGATGCTAACAGCTGATGCTAACGGCTGATGCTAACGGCTCATTGCTGCTGCTATTTAAACTGAATCGTTTTAGTTTCAGTTGGATAAACTGCAGAAGCAGGAAGTGAACCTGACTGTTTCTTCCTGACTCCAGGTCAGTTCCTGCATGAGGAAGTGGGCGTGGCGCCGCTTCCTGCGCTTCCCGCGCCGGGAGATGCGGGAGACTTGAACCCGACCGCATTCCTGAAGGTGAAGGAGCGGTCGGTACCGGTGGTTCGGAAGAGCAGGCGGATCTACGGCGGGAAGCAGAGCGTGGACTGCTGGTTTGCCCGGAACAACGCAGAGAAGCTGATCGACGGCCGGTACGAGGATTACGTCACGGCTCACCTGTTCGACACCGGAAACACCAACAACGCATGAGCACTGTCATTATTATCATTATTATTTATTATCTGATTTAACTAAGCATCCAACTATGACTTAATGACGTCATGTTTGTACCTGTACGTTTTATTTTCTATTTGTAATGAAATGAAATGTTTTATGCTGTTTAATATTTTCCATGTTGAGGTGAATAAAACCTTTAAACTAGTTTTAGACTCATTTGTTGAATTTCTCTCAGGTGTAACAGCTGTTTGCTACCTGGCCTCATTAACCTGCAGCTGCACCGCAGGCCCCGCCCACACAGGTGTGCTGCAGGCCCCGCCCACACAGGTGTCGGTGGTAAGAACTGAACTCCAACAGCAGCTCTGGTCTCAGAATAATCATGTTTATTCAGGTTCAGAGCAGAGCGGGCCTTTGGGTCTGACCGGAACCAGCAGAACCTTTCATCCTTTATTTGGTTTATTAAAAATACATTCAAGTAGAAATAAAACATGAAACAATGAGGAATAAACAGAAACAGAAATATGATTAAAGAATCGATCCCAGAATATAAGTATCTCAGTAAACAAATACAAATAAATGTGATAATTATATTACTGCACAGATTATTAAACATTCCTTTGGCTACATGTGGAGTTCAATTCATTCAAGACAAAAGTCGTTCTACCAAAATTATTAGAGAAATTATTTTTTAACCCAAATATTAGTTTTTATTTATGTAGAAAAACATCATAATTCTTCACAAAACATTTTGTATGATTTACCAACCAAACAGATTCTGATTCTGGAGCTGCAGAGGAATGATTCAGTGGAAAATCAGGTGGAAGGAAAAACTTCAGTGCACTGAGCAGCAGAGCAGATGGATTTGTTTCTGGACAGCTTGAGGTTCTGCTTCTGACCCAAACAGAACCGCCTCAGTTTAACGCTTCACAACGAAGGCAGAAGGAATTCAAAATAATCTGATAATATAAACTGCTGGGAGCTCAGGTCAAAGGTCAGAGGTTAAACTCTTAATAATAATCAGATTGATCTCTGAGGATCAGCAGCGGCTCATTTCTAATAACTTTATTTTTTAATAAACTCATTTTCCTCCTGAAATGCAGAACCATTCTGATCCGGATTTACTGCAAGAGCAGAACCCGAGGTTCTGGTTCTGGAACAGTCACTGTTCTGATGATGTCACAGTTCTGATGATGTCACAGTTCTGATGATGTCACTGTTCTGATGACATCATCACTCTGATTCCTCTCAGAGTTTCTTCCACAAAAAGGCAGGAAACTGAAGGCCTAGTGATGAAGATGAGGCTGAGGATTTGACTGGACCGTTTCTACACCACCACCCAGCTGGGTCTCAGCGGCCCGCCTGAGTACTGAACATGGACCCGCTGCTCTTCATCCTCCTCCTCTTCCTCGCCGGAGTCGCTCTCAGCCAGCAGAACCTGAGGAAGGAGAGCCGACCAGTTATCCCAGTTCAGCATTCCCAGTCTGGATGTTCTGAATCTACGACTCCAAACCATCAAAGGAAGTGACATCACTCCTTGTTAGAGTCCATCAGATTTATGAATGTAGAACAACATGCTGCTGTTTGTTATCATCATAAATCATTTAAACAAGAAAAGTTTCTCAACATCTTTGTATGAAATCTGTTTATCATTAAAGATCCAAAACATAAAAAGATTTTCAGTAAAACAGAAAAAAATCTTATTTTTGTGTAATCGGTTGTTTTCTGTTTTGTTGGCCTAATTTTATCCATTCTTAACTTTAGTCAGGGGCCAAACAAAATCATTTCTAGGGCCACAAATGGCCCCAGGCCACATTTTGGACACCCCTCTTCTAAACTGTATTTTTATCTCTACAAACGGTTTTAAATCTTTTATTGCTGCTTTTTTTCTATGTGATTTATAGTTTAAACAGCTGAAATATTCCTGCAGTTGAAAGCTGAACTCTGCTGTGAGCATCAGTGAAGAGCGCTCCTCTTCCTCCTCCTCTTCCTCCTCTGCTTTCCATCCCATCAGCCTGCAGACGCTCCATAAATGTCACTTTTATTCCCTGGATGAAGGCTCGACTCATGGCCGCCTGGCAGCGCGCCAGGGAAGGAAGGAACAAAGCCTCTAATCCCGTTACGCACAAAGGTCACGACCCCTGAGATGATGGAAACTGAAAACATGGCCTCTGTGTTCAGAAAACTGATTTCAACAGAGAAATTTCAGGAGAATAAAAAAACGGGTCAGTTTATGAAACTGCAGCGTCTCAATTCCACATGACGATCAAACAAGAATCTTGAGATACAAAACCTTAAAATAGAAACAAAAACCAACGTTGGACCGGAGCGTCTACCAGAGAGTCTACTGGAGCGTCTAATGGAGCGTCTACCGGATCGTATACCGGATCGTCTACCGGATTGTCTACCGGATTGTCTACCGGAGCGTCTACCGGATTGTCTACCGGAGCACGGGTCAGTGATGGACCGTTCCTCTGAGCTGCAGCAGACAGACAGGGGCCTCTCGGGGCCCTCAGGTTCTCCCACAGTCAGAACATCTCCAATCTTACAGACTCAGCAGTCGACTGGAGCTCTTAGGTTATCAAATCATTTGAAGAGTTGAGTTTATTTTTACCGGTTTATTGCATCATGTTGTGGATATTAATTTACACCATCTCTCATCTGGTCCTGGAGAAACAAACCAGGTTCTGATCCAGAACCCAATTTAGGTTAGAACTGTACCAGAACCTGGACTGAAAGCCAAGACAAATAGCGCCCCCTGGGGGACATGGGGCAATGTCTGTTCTTCTGAGTTCCCTCTCAATAAATGAGCAAAAACACCGTGTTGCGTTTAGTATCAAATGTTCATTTAAAATTAACCTTTAAACACGTTTCTACATCTTTAACTGGTGCAGAAACTGGCTGAAAATTGATTTTTAATCATGTTTGTTTAAAAAGAGGAGAGGAGACGGCGCATGAAAAGAAATAAAAACTTTATAGCTCAAAAATACTCCAAATAGTTTGGAAATAGTTTTTTCTTTCTTACAGAAAGTTTCTGTTTATGAAAATAGACGGAAAGTTTATGTTTGACCTGTTTTGATTTTTGTTCATAAGTTTCAGGTTCATTTATATCCTAAAGAAAAAGATAAAACTTCAAATATTAACAAACCTTAAAACTGAAACACTTCCAGCTCCCATGGCCTCTAGGGGGCGCCGTACAGAAACAATGAACTCATTCTCACCTGGGCCTCCTCGCTGCTGCCCCCTGCTGGCAGAGCCTCGGCCTTCTGCTTGGAGTCTCCGCTGTGCTCCAGGCCCGTCATGGTCTTGTATTTCCTCATGGTCAGGCTGTCGACCACCCAGAACATGATGGCCTGCAGGGGGCAGCAGAGGAACAGCATGAAGTCGCTCTCTGACCGAACCCGACCCGACCCGACCCGGCCGTTGAATCAGCTTACATTAACGATGAACGGCACGATGAGCATGACCAGCGCCAGCTCCAGCTGAGGGTTAGCGATGTAGCTCAGCAGCACCTCCTGCAGCTGGAACAGAGGAACTACAGTTAACTCAGGGGAACATCCAAAGCAAACTCATTTCCACATCAGGGAGGTTCTTAAAGGGCCGGTGATCCCAGAAAATGAAAGTTAAAATAAAAATGAACAGCCGAGTACATCTTTAGTGAACTCATCAGGATACAGGATTATTTTGGGGATTTTTTTCCACTAAATCACTGATTCTGGGCTAATTCAGAAATATTTGTAAGGAATTTTGCAATATTTGCATTTATGTATGACAGTAACTATAAGGCTAAGTAGTACAGCATAAGAAGGAAATGCTGCCACCTGCAGGTGGGAGTTAGAATCACTTAAATCCAACGTTTTTAACTATTTTTGCAGAAAAGTTGCAATAAACTCACAATTATGAATTTGCAAAATATTGTGAAGTTTTGATTTTTACTTAAATTTCTGCAAAATAAAACTGATTAAATTTGTCAGTAAACAGATAGAAATGGTTTTAATGTGGTTAATGACATAATATTTCAGCTCAGTTGTAATATTGAAGGTTATATTCATGCGTCCCTCTGGAGTCTGGAGGGCCACATGAGAAGCTACGGTGGGCCGGATTTGGCCCCCAGCCTTCAGTTTGACACACGTGATGTGAAACATGCAGGATGTCAGATCTTCAGGACCGGACCTGGACCCCAGGTCCCAAACTTTCAGTCCATTTTGACCCGACTTACTCTGGACCATCCGGGGACGAGCAGAACCAGGCTGATCACGCCTTTCTCCAGAACCATGATGAGCAGGTAGACGCCGCCCTGACCCAGCCACGCCGCCGCCTGCGGAGGGTCGCCTGGTGGAGACAGACGTTCACAACCTGAGCTGATCCAGGCACACAGGAAGCAGCACAACCGGTTGGGTTAGTTCACCACAGCACCCTCTAGTGGCAGACTCTGGAACTGCTCCTCCTGCCTTCACTTTTATTCAGACATTATTTTAGTATCGATTATTCTGACAGTCAATCAATTAATTGGATTTAAAAATAGGAAATTCTGCAGAGTTTTTATATAACTACTTAAGCCATTTTTTACAGAATATTAGAAATACATTAAAAGATGCAAGTAAACAAAAAACTCAATTACATTTTTGAATAATGAGATTTTCTTACCTAAAACGTAATAACAGCATTTCTTTTATGAATGCTTAAAAGATAAATCTGCAGCTAAAAAATTCTGTCTATTAATGTGTTGATTATTATTTGTTTTAATGAGGTGATTATTTCACAGAACGTGAAGCGGGTGAAGCTGAAGCTGCCACTAGAGGAGTTCTGGTTGAACAGATTTACAGGAAAATCATTTGTTTTTATCTTAAATGGAAAATGTTGATATTTATTGTTGAGTTTTGGCTTCATTTCTGCTCTGATTGTGTTCTTCTTTCATCAAATGTCTGTTTTTAGCCTCTTTTTACTCCTATTAACGATTAATCGACAACTAATCTATCTGATGATTATTTAAATCATTGATTAATCGTGATTAATCGTGATTCAGCCAGCTGTTGGTGTAGTTTCTGTGTGTTTTCTCGTGAGCTGAAGGATTTCCTCTCACCGTATTCTCCAAAGGAAAGCAGACTCCACTGCTTGATCTCCACCAGTCTGGAAACCAGTTTCACAGCCGCCCAGATCACCAGCATTCCCAGCGTCGCATCCAGCAGGAAGTTCATCAGGTACCTTCAGAGGAAAACACCGGAATAACCACACCGCTGCTTTTTTTAATTTCTGTTTGTTTTCAGGATTCTGGCTCACAGGGGAAAAAAACTACATGTAAGGATGTTAGACTACAGCTTAGTGACTGCAGCTAGCAGCTAGCAGCTAGCAGCTAGCAGCTAGCAGCTAGCAGCGTGTCGGGTCAGCCATGTTGGATTTGGGACTCACAGAGAGCAGGGATCCTCCTTGGTTAGCGTGGACAGGAAGACGTTGGCGAAGTGGATGAAGAGCGCTCCGATGGCCTGCTTGGACGTGTCGAAAAACCTGGAAAAGACAAAACACCTTAAAAATGTAAAAACGTCCTCGGTTTTCCATCCGGACAGTAAAAGCAGGAAGTGGCCTGACCAGATCCTCCAGGGCCGCCTGACGCCTGCTGGCTCCCGGAAACGCTTCACTGCAAACACACACAGGCTGCAGATCAGTCACACGCCGACTTCAGCTGGAGAAACGCTTCATCACTTCATGTTTTATCTACTTTAGAGAAACACACATATTTATTTCAGGTTTTAATTAAAAGCTGTTTTGTGTCAATAAATTGTTTCAAATAAATTAATTGTTGTAAAAACTCTACAGATGGAAATGACCAAAGCATGACTCTCCCTCCACCGTGCTTTAGAGCTGCAGTAACAACTTCAAAAGGGATTTCCTGACTCTGAATATTCTGGAGCCAAACCGGGTCAGAACCTTCAGGGTTCCTGGATAACCCTGGAAAATCCTGGAAAATCCTGGAATCTGACTCCAGGCTTTTTCAGACTGCTGCAGGTCGGAGTGGAGCCCGGCAGGGGGCGCTCTGACCCCACATGGAGAGAGGAAGACGTCAGGATGAAGAATCGATCAGCCTGATTGATTATTGGCTCAGGAGCCGCAGGACTCTGACCGATCAATAATCAAAGATAAGATGAGAAACTTAAAGGAAAAACAATCAATTCCTGATGAACCCGAGAGCACAAGCTAAGGTCAAAGGTCACGAGAGACTGGGCTGACCGGAACCACCTCAGAGAAGATCCACAAAGAAGCTTTCAGAGTGGCCTAGTCAAAGCCTGGACCTGAATCTGATTGAGAGGAGTCTGTTAAAGCCATCCTGCCTACCGGAGCGGGTCAGAACTCTGATGTTCAGGTTCTGTCCAGAACCGGGCCTCAGATCTGATCGGATCCGGACCAAAGACTCGATTCTGTTCCAGTGTGTGTGAAGCTCGTTCATTCTGGGTGGAGAAGTTCTGGAAGCGGTTCTGGTTCTGTCCAGTGGGAACCAGATGCCACGTTGGCTCATGAAGGCCATCCAGAACCAGAATCAGAACCAGAACCAGAACCAGAACCCTGGCGGTACTCACACATCAGCGTGCTGAAGGCCACGACGGCCAGCAGAGCCTGGATCAGAACCCCGAACCGGTCCGTCAGAGCTCCGTTATCGCAGCCGTGCGGTCCGGCCTTGTTAATGTCGGACATGTTGGCCACCACGACCGGACCGAGGTCCAAAACCCGCTTTACCAGAACGACCCCGCCGAACCCGAACCGCTCCATTATTGTCATGAATCCACCCCGACTCGGTTCCGTTTGGACCGGCGCGGCCTTCGGTTCCGCTCTGCTTGGTGCCGGCCCCGAAAGTGGCTACATCCCGGGGAGTTCAGGCGAACCGCAGCATCGATGTTCCGACCCACAACAACAGGGATGGACCCACCGGAAAGCGGCGCAGCGACACCAACACCAGCTTCCGGTGACGCCGCTTCAAAATAAAAGCACCAGCTGGAACAAACTCAAACGGATCGATCACCGATTAAGAATATATTTTATTCTAAAATCTATGACAGATAAAGTAAATAAAGACTGAAAATATTAATTATCTGAGAAATGTTATACAAAAAAATCGGGAATAATGTCAAATATTTTAGTGACAAAAGTGAAATATTTTCTGATATCCAAATGTCTTCAGTTATAAGGAAAAAAAAATCAAATTAATATCTCTATAAAGCACCAAAAAAATCACCAGATTATGATTAAAAGTATTTAAAATTGTGACATTTAATTAGTATTTATTTTTAAAACTGTAATCAAATAAAATAGACTTTTATTTTGATATTAAAAACCAGATATGACGTATTTAATTTAAATGAACTTTATGGATGCTGTGGCGACGCGCTGTTAAAAACAGATAACTCCTTACAGATGTGTTTTGTTGTTGCTTTGATGTTTAGATAATAAACTGAATATTAATAACACAAATTTATTTGTGTTATTAAATAATTTTAATAACAAGTTATAATTTTTTTCAAATTTATAACTTGAAAAAAAATGTTTTCAAGTTATAAATTTCATTTATTATGAGAATAATAAACTCTCTCCTAACGAACCGTCTGCCGTGACTGGAGGAGTTCTGACCCCTGCTGGAGGTCAAGCCGGAGCAATTCAATCAGATTTTGTACTTTACTTTGACTAGGCCATCCTAAAACATGAATTGTACTGTTTGTACAAACAGTACAATTCTGGTCCGACAAGTCTGGTCGGACCTTCTCCTGCTGCAGAGCAGAACTCATGGATCCATTTAGTTCTGCTGGTTCTGAAGCAGCCCACATCACCACACCGCCACCACCAGGCGGGTCGTTCTGGTTCTGGAGTCTTGTGTTCAGATCCAACTGGACCAACTTCAGTCCACAGAATATTTTCCCAGAAGTCTTTGTGTTTTTTGGGTCATCAGTGGAGTTAAATTATGACCTTTAAATCAGAAACAGGAAACAGAAATAGTTCTGTAGAACCCGGATCGTTCCATGAAAACAATAAATCCAGAATATTCCTGACCGACGTTTGAAGAATCAAACGTTTATATTTACGGCTCAGGACTCCGTGAAATTAATCTGCCTCATATCCCCACAAATCCACAGATGACCCAGATTCTTCGGGGGTTCACAGTAAAACCGGCCCCAACGGCCCGGGTCGGGCCCGGTTCTGCCGGGTTGACCATACAAGAACATGAGCCTGATAACAGAACATAGGAAAAATCATCAAAACATGAGACAAAATGAGCAAAACGAGAAACAAAAAATATTTTTTAGCTTGTGCTGCTGGACAGAAAAACGAGAAAAAATTTAAATCTCATTTTATAAAAACCAAGAAATGTTTTCAGATGACCAACCTGCAGAACCAGGACCAGAACCAGGACCAGAACCAGGACCAGAACCAGAACCAGGACCAGGACCAGAACCAGGACCAGAACCAGGACCAGGACCAGGACCAGAACCAGAACCAGGACCAGGACCAGGACCAGGACCAGGACCAGGACTAGTGAGGATAAATCAAGGACTGTACTAATTCTGTGTAGATCTGATCGTTTCTCTCTGAACGAGTTGAGATTCTCAGAATCTGAAAACGTCCAAAAACCACAAAACACTTAAAAAAAAATCGATTTTTGAAAAATTGAAATTAGATTGATTTGATAAACACAGAAAGTGTTCACACCCTTCAACCTTTCCTTTGTTCCAAAACTCTCAGAGATTTTAGTGAAACTTTATGAGACAAAGTGAAACACGTTTCAGGGAAATCTGAAAAGTGTGGCATGCATTTTAGTCGGACTCCCTTCGTTCTTCACTGATGACAGAATGTCTCCTGCAGTTGGTTCTGAACATGTTGATATTTGGGTCCAGTGTGGAGAACAGAAACATCCGCAGCACGTGTCCGCCTGCGCGCGCTCTCTGGAGGCTAATCCTCTCCCCGCGCGCCCGGAAAAGCTCCTTCTCGTGCAGATTAAACTGAGCCACGCTTCGGCCATCTGTTCCTGCAGAACCGGCAGCTTCCTCTGATGGTTCTGGACGGGTCCAGGCCATGCAGCACCGCCGCGGACTGCGCCACGCAAAGAAAAACTGCGCCGCAGACAAACTCCCAGTCGGAGGAAATCAGCCAGCTGGAGCTAAAACACATCTATTTATATAAAATAAAAACGTTTAGATATTAAAATCAGGTTATAATCTTCCCATCTGTCTGTCGGCTGAACTTTATTCCGTTTCTGTTCCTTAAACTCTGTCAGACATTTAACTGGGATTTTGTTGGGAAACACCGAGAAACACATTAAAATCATAATCCTTCTGTTTCATAATCATTTCCAAAGGTCAAACTTCTAGACAGGAACTGATTTACTTAAAATTACATTTAAATTTCCCATCAAACCTGCAGCGGCTTCCTGGTGGATCAACATCTTTACAAAGTCACATTTTCATTGGTGAAAATTACAAGTTTGGTTTAAATGATTGTTTATAGTTTAGCAAAGAGCCTCGTGAAGGAAGAAGATGCAGCGTGGAGCCGCTAGGGGGCGCCGTGGGCCAGCAATACTGGGAAACTTTGAAGGTGGAAAGAGAAAAAGTGAGATTTAAGAAAAAAACAATAATAATACAAAGGGAAAAAATTAAAATAAAATAATTTGGATTAACTGGAGAAAAAAAACTAGTAAAGAGTTGAGGGAGAAAATGACTGACTGGTTTCCTAAGAATCATGTTGATTCGCTGACTGCTAAATAAAATGATTTGTTTTATGAGATTATCAAACACTTTTATTACAACTGATAAAAACAACAAACTAATTAATGAGACAAAAACAAGTGGATGCATGAAATAAATGACAAATGAAACATGGCTTCAAATAAAGCAGAACCGAGAAACAAGATGTGGAACAAAATGAAAGAGAGAAAAAAACTTTTAAAATGATAAAATACAAAATGAAACATGGAAATTATGAGGAAAACAAACTGGAGGAGATTCATGTTCAACAGACCAAACTGATCCAGATCAAAGCTTCAAACTAAATATGATAAAAAAGAAGAAGAAGAATCCAAACTGGATTATTTTAATCTGGTCCAAAGAATCAGAAACAAAACAAAACGAGGTGCATGTGATGAATGTCTGGATTTAAAAATCATCTGTTATGAAAATATGGAACCAAAAGAACAAAATATCTGATCAAATAAACCGAGACTCAGTCAATAGATGATCGATTAATTTCACAACAAAATATCATTTTACAAGAAAAACAGATTTAAATAATCGATCAGATTCACTAATCAGATCCTAAAACTGATCAGAATGGAAAGAATCATCTGATCCAGTCCTTCCTTATGAACAAGCATGTGGCGACAGTGGGCAGGAAACCAGAACCAGAACCAGAACCTGGCAGCCATCTGTGATCAGACAGTGATAGGAAACGGGTCGGAGAACAGACGATGACCCGGTTAGGATTCTGAGTATGAAGAAACATAAAAACACGAATAAATAAATAATAAAGTTTTTATTGTAATTTTATTCAGCCAGATGAAAACAGATGTCTTACTGGAGTCTGGCTGTTGAAACAAATATACCAACTCAATAATAAATGAGACAAAATTAAAACCGAATTAAGTTGTTGAAACTAATTGATTAAATCAACAACTATAAAATAAAACCAAAGTTTCAATCAAAACTCCAAAAACAATTTGGTTCCAAATCAGGAGAAACTCCAGCAGAGAGATGGAAACAGAAAAACTTCCCATAAAACCTTTTTATTGTTGCTTTTATTGTCTGTTGCTTTTATTGCTGTGAAGCTCGCGCACACCGAACAGACGGACTTCCTGGTTGAGCGTGCGCTGACGCTGCGTGTGCGTCGGTTGCTCGCCGCAGCCTGATCTTTGGGTTTTTCTGCGCCGTTTCTCTCTGCGCTGAAAGGTCAGTGGAGGAGTTGGCTCCAAAATATCTCTACATGTTTGCGGACATGCGCAGTGGGGAGATGCCATATTGAAACGGTGGCAGCGGCGGCAGCAGCTGAGAGAGGAGGAGGGGGGGTCTGCGGAGGACAAACCGGGACAGGTAAGACAGGTGAGGGCCCCGGCCCGCTTCCCGACGCCTCTTTACCTCCGTGGGTTCCGGTTTGCGCTGCGTGGACGCGGCGGACCCACGCAGCGAGTTCTTTCCTCCTCCTGCTGCTTTTAGACGCTCTCGGAGTGAGTCGGTGTGTTTCTGCAGGAGGAAGAAGCGATAAACTAGTTTCTGCGGGACTCTTCCTGCCCCCAGACCCGCAGCGGACCCCGCAAACCGGTAAAAAATATTTCATTTTATTTTCCACGCTGAGAAAAAACAGGAAATTAAATAAAAACCGAATCCCGTGGGGTTTAAGTTGAATTCCCTCGCGATGTAAAAATGGTTTCTTGGTGTGTTTTTGCCGATGACGCGACTCGCGGGACATTTTTCTTCGTCAGCCGTGAGAGAAATAAGTCCGTGGGAAAGCACCGGACAGTGTGGAAATGTCACGGCAGTCTCAACATGGCGGGCTGTGAGCTGGTCGAGTGGAAGAGCTGAAAACTGCCTCCGAAAATCTTTGAAGGAGGAAAAAACCGAACGGCGGCTCCGACCGGCTCCGGTTCGGTTTCTTTTGATGGACACACGCGAGATTTAATCAATTAAATCCGAAGTGCGCGTGGGGCAGCTCCGTGGGAGTTTTTTTCCGCTGCAGTTTTTCAGTGTGCAAAGTCTAAGAGCTGCAGGGCGGCTGGTTCCACCCAGCCTCATCTTCCTCTGAGCGCGCCGCGTTTCCTCTTTCACTTTTCTCCCAAAACGCTCTTTCATCGTGGCACGCGGCGGGGGCCGCGGGGAGCCGTCACGCAACACCCCACGCAAACCCCACGCACTCCGAGAGCATCCAGAATATTTCTGGCTGGGAGTTCTGGTCATTTTTCCAGAAGATTCCTGCTCCAGATTCAACGGCGGAAGCAAAAAAAAAAAACAAAACAAAAAAAAAAAACAAACAAACAAACAAACCCGAAAACAAAGATTTGAGCAGAAAATCGGGCTGAATATTTATTTATCCGCTTCTGAAGCTCTTATTTCTGATTTTTCTGAGTTATCCTGAAGGATGCGCCAATTTATCCAGGATCAGCTCTGATTGGTCAAAAACTCAATAATCCCATTTTTTCTCAGATGAACATTTAAAAACTTAGTTTCTAAAAGTGTTTTTGGGCTGCAGTTCATCTTATGGACTTATTTACATTAATTTTACTTAATTCTTTTGCTTTTGCTATGACAACTTACTTTTTTGTGTTCATTTAACTCAAAACTTACAAATCTTTATCCCAAAGGAACTTTTCCCTTTGACTTAAAACAATTGAGTTCAATGCCAGTTTTGTCTGACCAACTCAATTTATTATGATCATCCAACTCAATTTGCTAAGTTTTTATAACTTAATTCATAAGGGGGTTTAACATGACAAATTTAAGTCATTCTTACTCAAATCATTTATTTTTTTTTTACTTTGACTTTACTTGAAATAATTAAGTTCAATACCATGTTTGTGTCCCTCGTCTGACACCATGACTCAGGACAGATCCCCAGTAAGTGACTGTGGCTCTGTGGGTAGAGTAGTTGCCTTGTGATCGGAAGGTTGACGGTTCAATTCCAGCTTCCTCCTCTCATATGTTAATCTGTCCCCAGGAACTTAATCCCAAGTTGCCCACCGATCTGAGCATTAAATAAATGTGTGAATATGTGCTTTCAGTGGTCAAAAGTGTTATTTAAGTTTTTATTTACCGTTTTTGAAGTAAACTAAATGATTTGAGTAAGACTGACTTAACAAATTGAGTTGGATGATTATAATATATTAATTCGTTAAACTTAATAAATTAAGTTGGGTAAACTTAATTGAATTGATTGTTACCTACAGAAGCAATTCAGTTAAGTTGGTTCAACTATTTTCTTTTTAGAGTGTACATTTTCCTGAATGGTTGCTCAATTAACTAACCATTTAGAGTCAGTTTTGTTTAAAATAAAAAATAAAATTAAAAAACACCCAAAGTTTTTATTTTTGGTTTGAAAGATCAGAAAATCGTTTGAAAACTGAATATTTTTATTGCTCTGATCAGAAGCAGCCTGAACTTCATTAAACCTGCAGAACTGTAAAGGTTTCAGCTTCTGGTTCCGTTTTTCATATATTTTCAGTTTTTCCTGTGGAAATGTTCCGATGTGGAGAAGGAAGACGAGGAAAAACCGGCAGGTTTTAGATGAAAAGTGAAAATCTCAACAGGAGATTATTCAGAGTCCAGTTTGGTTTAAAATCACCCAAAAGGTTTTTGACGGATCAGATCTTTAGTCCTGTGATTCTGTTGGCTCTCATTGGGTCGTTTGTGTCGATCCATTCAGAACCAGAACCAGAAACGTTTCTGGACGGGTCAGGAACAGCAGAACCTAGCCGGCGGTAAGCCGGGCCTGCAGTGGGAGTTAATCTCCTAATCCCTCGTTAAATCTGTGGTGGATGGCAGAAGGGCGGCACGTGGCGCCCGGCGCCCATCTGGGCCCAATCAGTTAAAAACTCTCAATCTGAGGCGCCGGGGCCTCCAGCCGTCCGCTCAGATTAACGGCAGCGGCCGCTTAATCCGCCCGAGCCAGCAGCCATTATCTGGAAACCAGACCTGGAAACCAAACATCCTTAAAATCCAGAGAAAACCAGAAGGAGCTGCCCAGTGCAGACTGGGTGATTCTTTACGAGATTGTAATGAAATGTGTGAGCAGCAGGGGGCGCTCCACAGGGTCACGGAGGAAAACTGGGAATGAGGCTGGAAAACTCCGTAAACATCCCGTCCATCAATAAAATGTTGGACCAAATCTCATGCAGGTGAATCATGTCTGAGAGTTTCAGCCAAAACCTGAAGCGCTGAAAATGATTAATCGTGATTAATCATTTATTACAATAATTATCAACTAATTTAGTAATCGATTAATTTGTAACTGGAGGCTCAAAAAGGCCATTTGGTGGAAAAAACCCAGCAAAAATTACAAAATATAAACATTTTGAATTTAAGATGAAAACTTTTTGTCTGTAAATATAATTTAACCAAAACGTCTGAAGTTGTAAAGTTTTAGTTTCATCTTCATCTGTTTCAGATTCACTGAAGGAAAATTATTAAATTTTGGGCCAAAAAAGTTTATTTTCTTATTTAAAAAAGAAAAGTAACTATTTGTTTATTTGCATCTTTTAATGTATTTCTATTATTGTATGAAAAGGTTTAAGAGTGAAAATGAAAATTCTGTATGTGTCGATTTTTAAGTGATTAATTGGTTAATGAAATAAAACAAAATTGGTACATTATGCAGATTTTCATTGAACCACTTAAAACTTTGTATACAACATTAGAAATACATTGAAATATTCTAATAAACCAGTAGTTAAATCATGTTAAAATAAGAAAATAAACATTTAATATAACAACATTCCTGTAGTGAATCTGAACCAGAAGAAGATAAAACTAAAACTAACAGTCTGAGTGTTATTGTTTCAACAAAATACCATTTTTAAGTCTCCAGTTAATGATTGATTATTAAATTAGTTGACGATTATTTCAGTAATCTAATGGTGATCAGATTCACGTCAGAATTAATATCTGGACTGTTTTTGTTCAGTTTTCTTAAAATCTCTCCTGGATTTCTCTCCATCAGCTCTGAAGCAGCTTCCATTAGCTGGAAAACAGCCTCAGCATAATGCTGCCACCACCATGATGGGGACGGTGTGTTCAGGGCCAGCTGAACAAAATCCAGATAAAAATACTGAAAAACATGGAAGATACTGAAGTGTGTTTTTAAAAAATGAACAAACTCTTCAGAAGGAGAGGTGTCATGTGAGCCACGTTAGTCCAGTGTATTTACACAACGGGATCTGTGTGTGTGTGTGTGTGTGTGTGGGGGTGTGTGTGTGTGTGGAGACTGTCAGCCTTTGTACCGCTCTGCACACACTCCCTCTGAGCCCAAACAGCAGCCGAGTGTTTCCATTTATCCGGGT
>NW_006800975.1:0-9125 GCF_000485575.1 Poecilia formosa | reverse complement strand
TGCAGACGCTGCAGATGCTGCAGACGCTGCAGATGCTGCAGACGCTGCAGATGCTGCAATTACAGGCTGATAAATAACTGCAGAGTTTAGACAAACTTCCTCTTTAATGTCTGCAGGATTTTTGCTTTGCATCTTTTTGATTTTATTCTAAACAAACTGGAAATTCTCCTTTTATTCCTGCTGAGTGCTTTTAGTCAACCTTTTGTCATTTTATTTATTTTCCATTTGCTGTTTCGCTCCTGATTTGTCCGACTGAACAGATTAATCATGTTGGACCGACGCTGTGAAGCTGTTGGTGTTTCATGTGTTGCTCTGGTTGTGAAATAATTAATAAACGATCAATGTAGATGTATTAGATTTATCTGAATGCTTTTTTTCCATCTGTATCCATACAAGAAATACAAGATACAAACATTCATACAAAAAGTAAGAAAATTAAAACAATTAAAATCTGTAGAAGTCAGAAAAAGGTTTTTTAAGAGGTTTATATCAAAATGCTAATTTGGTAAAAAATTGTTTGTAGTATCTGTGGAAGAACCTGTCGTCTGAACTTTTGTCCTGCAGGTCTGATCGGGACGTGAAGCAATGCTCTGAGGCAGGACTGAAGCACAGAGTTCAAAGGTCGAAGCGGCAGGATGCAGACAGGCGCTCAGGATCAGCCGACCAATGGGAAGGAGGAACAGGTGACCACAGGTGAGATGAGTAACTGCAGGAGGCCAGGACCGTTTTTCTGTCTGCAATCAGCGACGGCTTCACTTCAGCTGGATTTTATTCATCAGGAGCCATTTTCAACAGTTTCTGAACAAATCTGAAAAGTGTGGCATGCATCTGCATTTACCCAAACTGAGTCAGAACTCTGCAGCCGCTCTGACCGCCTGCAGACTGTCCCAACGCTTCCCACAGAATTTACTTGATGGTAGAAAGTGTTGAAATTCAGAGGTTTCCTGAACGCCTCACCACCTGCCGCCGTTACACAACACTAAACTGAGCATGGCAGACACCAACATTTAATTAATAATCAACTTTTATGCACCAAAGAAAAGTCATCCTGATGCAGGCGGCAAACTCCAAAAACAAATATTCAGAAATAAAAGTTTTTGTTTTTCCTCTTGGCTCAGTGTTTTATCAGCTCGACTTTTCTAACAAACCAACAGAAAACCTGCAGCGGCTGGAAATTACTACCAGAATGTTAACGAAACTATTTAAATATTCCTCAGGCTGTGACAAAAACAACATAGATCATAATTATAAAGGAAGGAAAATATTTTTTAATTGTGGTTAAATTCAGTTTGCAGCAGCAGAAACACGATTCAATGTTTTTTCTCTCATTTGTGGCTCAGTGGTTGGAAGAGAAAAAATGAAAGAAAATGTTTTAATCTCTGAAACTTGTTTTTAAAGGTTTAGAAACTCCTGAATATTTGCTTCATGTGATGTTAAGTAAAGGAATAATCTGTGTTATCGCTGAGCTGCGGTGTGTTCGTGTTGCGTTCAGGTGCCGAGTCCATGGAGGAAGAGTTCATGTGGGAGGAGTACCTGGAGGAGACGGGAGGCACCGCCGCCCCGCACACCATCTTCAGACATGTACGCCGCCGCCGCCGCGCTCTTTCTGCTTGACCCTGTGACCTTTAGCTGTTTGTAAACTCTTTTCCAAGTGAAGTTGCATTTAGTGACTTTCTCTGATCAACACAGTCCCGTTCTTCACCTCTGTTAGATTTCTAAGTGGTGATTATTAGTTTTTTTAAATAGTTTAAAAAGATAAAACTGTTTTTTACACTTTAGCACAAAAATTATTCATAAAATGTTAAATAGAATCTGTTATTGCATTTCTATGATCTGGCTCCACACCAACATCCAATAATTCCTGCAAAACAAACATTTAGTTTGAGTAGAAATGCAGTGAAATTGGTGTCACTGCGTTTCCATAGCAACCACCAGACTCCAGCTGGTTTCGTGGTCTGGATTTTAAAAGGTGTGTTGGTGTTTCAGCAGTGGAGGAGACGCAGTCGGTCCTGATGCTGAGTAAGCTGCGTGGTGATTGGCTCTCTGTGGGCGAGGGGGCGGGGCTAAACGAGTTTCTGGGAATCTCAGTGAAGAGCTGCCCTCGTTCTTCTCTCTGCTTGAAACAATGATGACTCCTGGGCACACACACACACACACACACACACACACAGACACACTCACACTCTGGCCGTAACCCCGGCAGACTGCGAGCGGCTGGTTGTCGGCGCTGCAGCAGGAAGTCGCCTGTATTGTTTATTTCTGAGATGTTTGTTTCATTCAGGCTGAACTTCCTGTTGGCTGCCGATGGATTCGGTTTTCCTTTTTCTCTGGCCGACGGTTTTAAAACACAATCAAACTATTTTCAGTAGAATCTGTTTAACTCTCGTTCTTCCATTTTCAACTGACAAAACTCATGAATGAAAAATGATTGTGTTGTTAGTTTTGTTTTCTGTTTCTCTCATTTCACCAAATTTAATTTTAATATTTAATTTCTCAGGTTTCCAGAAATGTAAAAGTCCAGGTTAAGTCACAAAAAGTGATTTTTTTTAAAACAACTTTCTAAAGAAAATTGTTGAACTATTCCATCATTTCACTCTTATTTTACAAAAGTCATAATTCTTATTATTTTAATAACTGATTAAGTGTTTCAGCCCTAAACAATATGTGGATGTATTTCTGTCAGATATTAACACCAACTTTTCTGTTATAGTTTAATAATTTATCATAATTAATGCGTTATTCTGCGGTTTTCTCTAACGCAACATCTTATTTTTATTGAATGCCTAAAACACTTTAAGTAATAAATATCCACCAGTTTTGTGTTTTCCTGTTTAGCTGTAAATCAGCAGCAGTTTGTTTCAGGGACATTTTTAACCTTCTGTTAAAAGTGGAAGCTAATCGCAGTGTGTTGGCGACTTCCTCTCGCTGCTGCCCCCTGCAGGTGGAGGTCAGCCTGCAGAGCAGCTTCCAGCCTGGCATGAAGCTGGAGGTGGCCAGTAAGAGCAGCCCAGAGACCTACTGGGTGGCCACCATCATCACCACCTGCGGCCAGCTGCTGCTGCTGCGCTACAGCGGCTACGGTGACGACCGCAGGGCCGACTTCTGGTGCGACGTGATGACGGCCGAGCTGCACCCGGTGGGCTGGTGCGCCCAGAACCACAAGACGCTGACGCCTCCAGAAGGTAGGGCCACCCGCTGGCTCCTCACATAGTGGCTGCTGGTTTCTGATGAATAAGTCGACGTCATGGATGGACCCAGATCAGTCGGCGTGACGCCACCTGTCAGTTCTGCTAGCGTGTTGGTGATCTACTCGCCAATCGGCCGTCACTGTTTGTCCTGAAGTTGTCGCCCGTTATCTGGAGGAACCGAACCTCCGTCAGCATGGCCGGGGTTCGTCGTCGCTGACGCGCTGCGGTCAGAGAAATTCAGAGGAAAATAATAGGATGAAGGTCACAGCCGTTACCCGGAGCGTTTAGAGGACAGAACATGATTTATTACATTTCCAAAACCCAAACAGACTCTGGAATAATGCAGTAAATGGCTAAAGTTCTGCAGCCGACCTCATGTTCAGACCTCCACATGTTCCTCTGTATGAAGGTAGAAAACATCCCATCTTATGTCATTACAACCCTTATTGGTGGTCAAATCAAAGATCAGTAACTGAGGATAGCTAAGCTTGATTTTCTGTGTGTAGACTGGAATGGTAGCTATGACAGCATGAAAACATGCTGCAGATTTTTATGCTATTGTTTATTTTTAAGCATTTTGCTGAAGCCGGAATCATTGATGTGATTATTCACCAGTTTCTGCTCAGCGTTCACATCCAGTGAGACTTTGTTCTCCTCATTCCTCCTCTGGCTGAGAAAATGTTGGTTTTATCGTTGGTTTGACCCGATGCTGGAGAACTCATCGGCTCTGCCTCAGTGTCGGCCGATGGGCCAAACGTGACTCAGGAAAACGTCTGATAACGGATCGAGTTCCTCCACCACGACGCCGTCTGAGCTCAGACAGGAGCCGCTGGATCTCCATCAGTTCTGACAAGTTCTGCTTTCAGTTCAGCTGATGTAAGAGGTCAAAGGTCAACATATTAGGAGTTCATTAAACCCCCGACCAGGCTGCATGAAGGCAACAGCTATTGATTAATTAGAACATTAATTATCAGAACAATTGATAAAAAGCTAGTTTTTCAGGTCCGGTTGTTCAGCCAGCGGTTCTGGTTCTGGTTCTGGTTCTGGTCTCGGCTGAATTTGTTAAATAAATGGTCTGCCTGGTGATCGTGATCTAGTAATTATTTTAGTTATAAATCATATTATTGATTATTTTCACTTCACTGAATGTTTGAATCTGCAGCTAAAATCCATCAACATGACAGAAGCTGAACATCAATACAGAGCAAAGACCATTAATTATTGATTACCTGATTAGTAACTGGATGTCAAAGGTGACTAATAGGAGATTTTTTTACAAAATGTTAAAGTTGTGACTAGATGAGTTTTGATTTAAATGTAAAATGTTGATATTTTTGTCCAGTTCCAGTGATTGGCCTTTTCCAGGCTCAGTATTCCAGTTATCGATTAATCGATCAGTTTGATCTGGTTTGGCTGCGATTTTAACTCCTGGATGAAATCAGACCAACTTTTAAAACTGTAGAAACTTTTTAATCCGTTTAAAACAAACCTGAACATCGACTCTGATTTCCTGTTTCTACACAACGTAAAAAAATTATTATAAATTATTATTATTATTATGAAATTATTGTTTTTAAAATACCTCGTATTATAAATTTATCTTCTGGTGTGTGTGTGTGTGTGTGTGTGTGTGTGTGTGTGTGTGTGACAGCTTACACCTGTGTTAATCTGTTTCCGTCTCGTTTTGTTCTTTCACTTCTCAGAGAACTTTTACCTGAGAACAGGTAAGCTGCTCCAGCTGCATGCTTCCTCCTCCTCCTCTTCCTCACTGCTCTCCTCTTCCTGCATGCTCTGTAGGCGAGTGCTGAGCGAGTGTCTTAGCTGAGATAACACACACACACACACCCACACACACGCTGCTGTACAGCGGCGATAAAGCGAGGAGGTTCAGACAGAAACATGGAGCTCTGATAAAAAATAAAGTAAAAACAAACGGCTTCCTGTCTGAAGGTCATCAGTCCAACAGCTGGAGATCGTCCAATCAGATCGCTTGATTCCAGTTTGAGCTGAATTTTGCAGCTTCTCATTGGACCATTTAAAATGAGGATTTTAAAATATTAAGCAAGTATTAAGGTGAATTATTCTTTGCATTTCTTTTTGTGTTTTTGTTCTCAGCCATCTCTCATTTTTATACCCATAATGCATCAGTTTGGTCAGAGACGCAGACAGAACAGAAAACGTGACGTTTCTGTTCTCCAGACTCGCTGAAACATGGTTTTTATTTTGAAGCTGTTTGTTTCGCTTTGGGACTCAAACGGATCCAGAAGTCAAACAAAACATAAATGAATATTAATAACTCAGTAGAAATCACCGTAAAATGTTCTTCATGTGTCTAGAAATTCAGACTTTCATGTAAAATAACAAACATCTGTAAATAAAAAACTTGCAGATAATCAGAGACCTTAAACAAATGATTCTGTTTTACGACAAATTCCTTCATAATTAGTATTTAATGGCAGTAAAAAGAGCTGAGGAAAGTTTTCACCCCTTTCCAGATTTAATTTGGTTTTACATTTTTGTCTCACTTCAATTTTTCAAGTCAAAAAATTATTTTAGTATCAAAGAAAATCTGAGAAAACATTCAAAGCTGATAATTTAATTAAAAATAAAAATCTATCCAGGTGGGAGGAGGATCAAAAATAAATTATTTCTACTCAAGTAAAATTAAGAAATAGTTGTTCAAGACTAAAATAAAGTAACTGAATGCAGCGTGATGCATTCAGGGCACTGCGCAGCGTGATGCATTCAGGGCGCGGCGTGATGTGTTCAGGGAACGTTAGGAGGGAGAAGGTGGTCGGTCTGAACTTTTCTCTACAAACGCGCCTTGCTCTCCGGTCTAACTCGCTCACTCATTCATCAGAATCAGCCAATCAGGTTGAGGCGCCGCTGCAGCGTTAGACTCATCGCCTCGGCTCCCTCAGAAACTCAGACCCCTTTCATTTAGTAAAATATTTTCTGGAACAAGAACAGACATAAGTGCGTGTGTGTGTGTGTGTGTGTGTGTGTGTGTGTGTAGGACATAGTTTTCTAATGTTTCAGGCTCCATTTGGTCATGTGCTTTAGTAGCTGCTTGCAGAAAAACTCCTGACTGAGGATTTGCATAATGAATTCACCACATGGCTTCCTGCCTGCCAGAACTGTGTGTGTGTGTGTGTGTGTGTGTTTCTTTTCACTTCAGGCTAAACAAATTTAGCTAATTATTCATAAATTGTGTTGATCTGCTTCCTGTTCAGAGCGACGAACCAGGAAGTTGATTTGTGCCTGGAAACAACAGAGAAATTAATCTGTTTTTATTCACATTTAAGCAATAAATCATGTTTTGTGTCATAAAGAATTCAACATTTAGCTGCTGTTTGAGTTGATTTTATTTCCATAAACTTTGTGAAAACATTTCCTGTTTGTGAGGAAGAATCTTTGATTATCAAATTTCTGCATAAACACAGAAATTATTCCACATATGTCAAATATTGATTTTTTAATTTCATTCATTCAAACTTTATTATAAAATTATAATTATCTTAAAAACAAGAATGTGAAATAAGACTGAAATGATTAATTGCAATAAATGAATTATTGAAATAATTAACTAATGTTAACTGAGTGAACGGACCATTTGCTGAAATATTAAACCAAAACTACAAAATGCAAACATTTTTCATTAAAAAGGAAAACAACTTTGTCTGTTCATCTGTTCAGTCAGAACTCGACCAGACGCAGTTTTAGCTTCACCTGGTTCTGTAAAAAACATCCTACTAATCAACATTTGTATCCAGTTATTAATCAACTAATCAATAATTAAACCCCATTGTGACAATAACTAAACATTTTTTATCAGTTATCACAATAAATGATAAACGATGTGATAAATGCTCATCCTCAGCCTTAGAATGATTTCCATGATTGAAATTTATTGATGCAGTTATAAGAAATAACCAGATTACCCTCAGTGGGATGTGAAGAAGTTTCACTCACATCAGGATGATAGATGCTTGAAACTGAAAGTTTACCAACTTTGAGATTAACTCAGGTAATAATTCTCTGTCATAAAGCTGTAATATTTTATTCTCAGATTATCTTAGGTGGAAATGAAATGGGAGGTGAGCCGGTCCTGATGCAGCAGAACACTGTGAACTCCTCTGCTCTCATCCAGATGCTCTTCAAACCTCCTGCGCAACAAACACAACAGGAAACTGCAGATTTTCACACATTTCTGTGGATTTTCTGAACATTTTATTTAAAAACATGCAAAGTGTTTCAGAAGCAGATCTTCCATAGGTTGTGTGGAGGATGAGATGCTCAAGCTGCGGTTTGCACATCTTCACTGTGAGAATTGATCTGTTTATTTCAGATTAGACCATCTTTAATTTCAGCAGCTTTGCTGTGAGCAGATAATCTGGACAGGATCTGTAAAAATAGTTCTTCTATTTCTGAACGAGTCTCTGCAGGTGGAGAGAAAATAAAGTTCCTACTAACCAGCAGAACATTACCATCAGGAAAACCAGCTGCTTGTTAATCAACTTATTGATTCATTTAACTGAAATAATTTAGTTTAAAATCCTGATTTGAGTCGACGTCAAACTGGAACCAAACGAAGAAACTTCTCTGAATTTATCACCAATAAGCGTTAAATGTCAGAGTGTGAAAACACAACTGCTGCTTTTTAAAAGCCACAACTTCTCACTTGATGATTACATCACACACACACACACACACACACACACACACACACACACACACACACACACACAGCCACACAGCAGTTCCAGTAAATTTCACACGAACAAAAACAAAGTGAGAAAAAGACGGGAAGAGTCTGCAAACAGAAACGGTTACCCAAACCTGAAAATAAAGACACTTACGGGCCGGGCCTGTGGTTCTGGATCTGGTTCTGATCCTGGTTCTGATCCTGGTTCTGGTTCTGGTTCTGATCCTGGTTCTGGATCTGGTTCTGATCCTGGTTCTGAATCTGGTTCTGATTCTGGATCTGGTTCTGATCCTGGTTCTGGATCTGTTTCTGATCCTGGTTCTGGTTCTGGATCTGGTTCTGATCCTGGCTCTGGATCTGGTTCTGATCCTGGTTCTGATCCGGAACAGTCTGGTTCTTCTCTTTGGTTGTGGACAAAGTTGTCAGGACAGGAAGTAAATAGATTCTGTTCATTACGGATCCGGTTTGGATCGATCCGATTGGGTTTTTCCTGGTTCTGTATGTAGAACCGAAAACAGGACCTTTTATTTTGGTAGGAATTAAAACTCCTGATGATCCGCCGGTACTAAAGAGGATTCAAGTCATATAACTTTTAAAATCATAAGATTAAAAAATAAAAATGTAAATAAATGATGACAATTAATAAAATTATGAATTTCTAAAGGTGTTGTTTAAAACAAACAAATATTTTTGCTTTTTTATTCTGGACAGATTAAAAAATCAGCCATAAACTCAACGAATCAGAATCAGTTTTATTGGCCCATTTTGTTTTCACAAATAAGGAATTTGGTTCAGTTTCACTTTACAAACATCCCAAACATGAAGTCTAAAATTTAACAGTAAATTGTTTTCATGTTCAACTGTCGGTGGCAAATGTTTGTTCTTTGGGAATGTTTCTGAGTTTCTGAGTAAAACATTTCCTCTCAGATTATCAGATCGTTTTCTGAGGAAAAAATAATCTGTAAAACATTTTGGTTGCGTGACGCAGAACGGCCGCGTTTAATAACATCCAGTAAGAGACGGAGAGCAGGAAGCAAATATCAGGAAGCAGAACGGAGGCGGCTTGGCTCCCGATGAAAGACGGCCGCAGGAAAGCTGCAGGAAACCTGCAGAAAAAAATCTAAAAACATTCAGGAAACATGCAGGAAAAATCTAAAAACATTCAGGAAACCTGCAGATAAAAATCTAAAAACATTCAGGAAACATGCAGGAAAAATCTAAAAACATTCAGG
>NW_006800974.1:30086-36885 GCF_000485575.1 Poecilia formosa | reverse complement strand
ACTGATTTAAATATTGTAATTTTTAAACTGAGCAGTAATTTTACATCCATGGAAACTCAAATGCAATATTTAGCAGGGATGCACTCCTGATTTGTACCGTCACTGTGGCCCGTTGAGGGTGGCCAATATGCTGAAGTGGCCCTCGGTGAAATTGAGTTTGACACCCCTGTTCTAGAGGATGTTAATCTTCCAACGGAAGATACTAATACAAAATATATGCTGAGAGCCCTTATGTTGATTGCTTATAAGGTGATCACTGAGAACTGACTGAAACCACATTCACCTACCTTAGAACAATGGGTCCAGAGGCTGAGGACTGTCAACCTGATGGAAGATTTAACAGCAACCCTGAGCCTGCGGAAAGACAATTATAATAAAAGATGGACTTCTGTAAATCTATACCTGGAACAACGGGCCTGATTTTCTGTGATACTGTAAGGAGAGAGGGGGGAGGTGGAGTTCTGGATGATCTATGTTTGAAAGTTATATCTGTAATTATGTTGCAATGTAAAAATGCATAAGTGTTGACTATGTCAAGGAATTGTTTGAATAAAAGTTAAAATAAAAACCAACAAACAAACAAAAAAAAAAAACAGAACCCCACACAAGATCAGGTGTTCATCTATCCATTTTCTATACACCCTTATCCCTAGTGGGGTCGGGAGGGTTGCTGGTATCTCCAGCTAACATTTCGGCCCTCCACAATTTAATAATTTTTTGTTCATAGAAATTAAAAATAAAATCAGGGCTCTGTCAATTACAAAATTAATCCTATTGTATTTTCAAACATTGTTTTTAGAAGTAAAACTTTAATGTTCCCACTCCCAGATCAAAAATCACACATCCATATTTGCCCTGAACCCCCCTGGATCTGCATTAAATGGTTTGTTGCTTGAGAGTGATGCTGTTAGCAGCAGACAGTGGAAGACAAGAACGACTGTGGCAGTTACTATGCTGCCAAGAAAAGTTATAAAATCAGGTTTTCAAAAAAAGAGAGAGAGAGAGAAAGAAAAAGGCAAGAGTGTTAATTTATAACCCAGTTTTTCTTCAAGAGAGGTGGGTAGACTGTGTGAGATTATCAACCATTTAGCATAATTAGCTTAGCTACAAACTACTGTTTGCCTCCTTTTCACTAGCATTTAATAAATTAAGGAAAACAATTACCAACATATTCATATATTTAACTTGTTCCCTGTGCCTTTTACCACTTAACAACAGATGAGTGAGTCAGCAGCAGTTATAACCCACGTCCCTCCTGATCCGTCCTCTCCTGAGTGAAATTAAAACTGCAGTATGTAACTTTTATATAATTGTATTTTTTCCACATATTTTTTTTTAAACTGTCATTATGTTGTGACAGTATGGTATGAGAGGTAATCTGTGAAAAATCTATTTCCTCTGCTTTCTCCCATGGTTCTCTAGCAACAACCAGTCAGGAGAGTTTTAGTGCTGTCAATCACAATCTCATGTGGTGCTGCTCATCCTTCCTCCCCCTCGATTTGTGCCGTGCTGCAGCTAGCATAGCACAGAGCTGTGCATTTTCAATTTTCAAACTGTGAATGCTCAGTTTAGTTAGCATAGCTACCAATGATGGCAGATAAACGGTTTCTTGTAATGATAAGTTGTTTCTCCCCCATTAGCACANATTCACTGACTTCCACAATATTTTCTCTTCATTTCTTTGAGTGTTCCTGAAAGCCAACAAGTTGCACTTTGGAACGACCTTAATATTGTATCATGTTTTTGATTTGAGTTTGTTTTACAGCATGAAATGTCTGAATGAGTGCTCATCCAAGACTGGTGATTCCATACTTTTTGCCAGGGGTTGTAAATTGAGAAGTGGACTTCTTATAAATGACATAAGTGACCATCTGACCATGTATGTTATCCTAGAAGAGGTTTGCAGAAAAGTAAGGATGGGGGGATAGTTGGCTGAGGGCTCACAGCCGCCACCCTTGCAGGAGGAAATAGGAAAAATAACAAAGATAAGGGGAGGGAAAAAAACAGCCTGTCTCACACTCTGCTCTTTGCAGAGCAGAGCTTGAGATGAAGAAAAAAAACCTTGGCACTTAAGCACATATAAACACATATAGACAAAACAAGCTGGGTACAAGGAGGAGGTGTGACGTGCATATGGGTCTCATATGAGTTATGTGTGTGTCAGACCATGAACCCTAACTGAAGCCCGCGATTTGTCCGTGATTGTCTGTGAATATGATGTCGGGTTCACACACAGCGTAAACAGTTCAGGTCCACAGATGTACCAGGGAGGGGAGGGCAGCAGAACAGAGCCTTCGTTGGACATAACAACCAGGGGAGGATAGCTGGCCAGCCAAGGCCAGCCCGGGTAGCCAGATTCCGATAGCAGAAATTTGTTTAGGTCAGGCTGACATCAGTTTACTGCCTGCCTCGAAAGTCTCACTGGTGCTTCTCCGTGGCAAATCGAAACAGCCGAATTTAGGGTCTTCCGCCTGATCCGAGCGAACAACATTCTCCAAGGTCACACCATATCCATTCTGAGTCCGAGATCCGCTGCCCAGCCACGGTCCTGTTCCAGGATCGCACCCCGTCTACGGCTCAGCTCCCGTATCATCTCAGACTGAGTGTTGATCGCTCTACAGATCCCATCAACCGTACCTGGGAGCCTCCAAATTGCCAAAACTGCTGCCGGTATCTTCCGAAATTTCCGATAAGCCAGGTATCCGCCAACTCCAATAAGCAGAAAATCTATTATGAATCCAATTATGTACACATCTTCAACATCCTCGTCTGACAGCATCGTCAGACACACGGTCTTCCACTTCCATGCGGAATCCATCGTATATCTAGCGAAGAATGTCCCGTCGGGGCACGAGGGTTCCCCTTTCCCGGTTTCCCAGTGGAAAAAATTTAATCAATTGCGTTGAGAGACCAGCTGACCAGATCCATAATTTGCAACTTCGGAAGGTATGCAAAAGAAAGGATGGGGATACTCTGGAAAATTGTATAAAACGAAATGCATGAGCTATGTACCTGAAACCTGCAGACAAAAATCGAAATTAAGGGAATATTTAATCAATGTAACAATAAAAAAAATCAATCGACTGGAATGAAATTAACATGTAACTTATAAAAAAGATAATTTATGATATTGCAGACCCACTGACTTACATCTGCAACTTGTCATTCATAACTGGAACATTTCCAAATGCAATGAAAGTTGCAAAAGTTATTCCTCTATTTAAATCTGGTGATAAGCATATTTTTAATAATTATAGACCTGTCCCTTCTTTGTCAATTTTCAAAAATACAAGAAAAAGTGTTTAGTAAAAGGTTAGATAATTTCATTGACAAGCAAAACATTCTGATAGATTGTCAGTATGGCTTTAAAGAAATCCGATCAACTTCAATGGCACTGATGGCGTTAACAGAAGAAATCAGACAGTATGGATAAAAGGAAATTTGCAATTGGTGTATTTCTGGATTTCAAAAAAGCCTTCGATACCGTCAATTATGACATCTTACTAAAAAAAACTGGAAAGGTCTGGAATTAGAGGGGTGGCATTAAACTGGCTTAGAAGCTACACTGGAGAAAGGAAACAATTTGTAGAATTAGATGTTCAGAAGTCGGATTTACTAAACACAACTTGTGGGGTTCCGCAGGGATCAGTGTTGGGACCCAAATTGTTCAATTTGTATATAAATGACATAGTCAAAGTATCAAACCTTATATTTGTAGATGACAAGTATTTTCTGTACTGGAGAAAACATTCAACAACTCTCAGAGGTGTTCAATACAGAAATGAAAAAACTACAACATTGGTTTAAAAACAATAAATTATCACTAAATTTAGATAAAACTAAATTTATGATATTCGGAAACAATAGAAAACAAGAAAATAATCCAATTAAAATATATATTGACAGTGTTGATTTACAACAAGTACATGAAATAAAATTTTTGGGTGTCATATTAGATGATAAATTTAGCTGGAAACCACAGATTGGCCTAGTAAAATCTAAAAGAGCCAAAACTGTTGCTGTTCTGAGGGCAATTAGTTTTGTACTGGACTACAAATCTTTGTTTATACTGTATACCACACTCATTGTACCACGTCTAACATATTGTGTGGGAGTTTGGGGGAATACGTACAAAACAAATTTACAGCCATTATATGTCATACAAAAAAAAATCTATGTGAATACTACATGAAGTGGGATATTGGGAACACACAAACCAGTTATTTATTAAATCAAATATACTGAAATTCTGGGATCTTGTAATATTTAAAACGGTACAATTCATGTTTAAGGTCAGAAATCAGCAACTTCCACCCAATATAGGAAATGTTTTGTGACAGAGAAGGGAGTTATAATTTAAGAGGTGAAGATATTTTAAAAAACAATGTATTAGAACAACCAGGAAGAGTTTTTGTTTATCGGTGTGTGGAGTAAATGTATGGAATGGATTGAATGGTGAGTTTAAAAAAAAGTACGGTTGAGGGGGGGCGCTAGTGAGCGATGGAGAAGTAGGTAGCGTTTCCCTTGAGCTCCTGCAAATTTCTAAATATATTTATCACTAGCTTGGCATTTGGGCAGTCTTATAACAGGTTGTGAGTGAGAACAGTTCGGACTTTAACTGCATCAGGACAGGATGAAAGCAAATTTAAGGATGCATGCCGCCAACAAGGACAAGAAATCGAGAGAGCCAGGCCCTGCCGCCCCGGACTCGCCTGAAGGTAGCTATCCGATGGCTAATGCTACCATCCTAAAAGCTATAAACTCTCTTCGCACAGAACTACAAGTCACCAAGTTCGAAATTTGCCAGACAATAGATACTCGCATCGAAGAAGTGTCCACCACTATCAGAGGAGAACTCCTCAACCTTAAGACCGAGACTCAAAACGCCATTCACGTTCTGAAAACGTCCAGCGATCAACATGGCGCATCCATTGTTGAGCTCGAGCGAGCGGCCACACAGTCAGCAGACGAAGTAACCGCGCTACAGTCGGAGATAAAACGTCTACGCACAGAAATGAATCAGCTAACAGAAAAAACACATAGATCTTGAAGGAAGGTCCAGACGTCAAAATATACGGATTGCAATGTTAAAAGAAGGGGCAGAAAAGGGTGCGGAAATGAACGGATTCGTCTCGCAGCTCCTGAAAGAAGTGCTGACTCTGGATGATTTGCAGCTGGTGGATCGCGCTCATAGAGCGCTACGAAGGCGCACAGACGACACAGGACCCCCTCGGGTGTTGGTGGTGAGACTCCATTATTACTGCGACGTTACAACAATCCTCCGGAAGGCCATGACTCAGAGAGACCTCGCCTACCAGGGACAGAAGATCCGTATCTTTCCTGACTTCACCGCCGAGATAGCAAAACGCAGAGCTGCATTTAACGGTGTCAGAGCACTTCTTCGGGACAAGCCGGGAGTTCGGTATGGACTTTTATATCCTGCAAAGCTAAGAGTGACTTTCAGAGGAACAGAAACAATGTTCACAGATGCGAAAGAAGCCCAGAGATTCGCAGAGCTCCACTTTGGCGCCGGGAGAGAAGATGTAGGCGACCCGCGGCGGACACCTGATGCAGACGCGGAGTGACCAGGTTCTGGTGGTACCTAATGCCTGGACTGTGATGCTTAACCAGTTAAGTTTAGATAATATTTAGAATTCTGGTGTTGCTTAAATAATTAGCTGCCTTGAATATCGTTGATAATCTAGGGTGGACTGATGTCTACAAATAGGCAGCTTATATAACCTGACATGTTTTTTAGACCGTTTCCCAACTGTTCAGGTGTCAGGTTGGTGCTCGAACGATATATTTTTGCAGAGCCTTTTTCAACTTCTAATTAAGAGTGAAAAGTAAGGGAAGTTGTTAGTTGAGTAGGTTAATGTATCTTGGTTGTTTGAGTGTTACTCTTAATTTAATTCTTTTGTTTATTCGTTCCTTTTTTTCTTTTTTTTTTCTTTATAACTTCCTTAGAGGGGTCGTGCCTTACTTTGCAGGTTTTTCTTAGTATAGGCAAGACAGTAAGTATTTTGTTCGAGAGGGTGGGCTGGGACTTAGATACCATGTTTAATCGTTTCTATCACACTGGTGAGGAATTCTATACTCTTTCTCATTTTAATCGGAGTTATGCAGGTTGATGTAACACAAACAAAGAAGGGGGGACAAGTCACTTTGGTCACATGGAACGTTAAAGGTTTGAATAATCCTGTGAAGAGGGGTAAGATATTAGCACACTTAAAGACAATGTCTAGTGACATAATCTTTCTTCAGGAAACCCACCTTAACAAGAATGAGCACATAAAACTGAGATGCAGGTGGACAGGGCAAGCTTATCATTCTACTTGTGCAGTGAGAGCTAGAGGCGTGGCAATATTATTCAAGAAAGGTACATCTTTTATCCATAAGTCAACCATATCCGACAAGGAAGGTAGATATTTAATACTAGTTGGAGAATTGTATTCTGTCCCTATAACTCTGGTTAATATATATGGCCCCAACATAGACTCTCCTCTTTTTTACAAACATGTTTTAGCCCAAATACCTGACATTTCGCAAACTAATCTAATCATTGGAGGGGATCTAAATCTTGTATTAGATCCATACTTAGACCGTTCATCAACACGTAGAGCAGCGGCCTCTAATGCTAGTATTTTTCTTAAGGAATATCTAAATAACTCTAATTTGGTTGATAGCTGGAGGATTTTTAACCCGCAGGGGAGAGCCTACTCATTTCACTCAAATGTTCATAATGTGTACACACGAATTGAGTATCTAATGTTGGAAGGAAAATTATTGCCCTAAACAA
>NW_006800974.1:26810-29263 GCF_000485575.1 Poecilia formosa | reverse complement strand
TTCAGGAAGGAGATGGAGAAGATTGATTGTTTTCACAGATTATCATATTTTTTATTAAAGTTATGTGCTGCAGCATGAATAAAATGCAACTACATAGCATTTTTGAGAAGTCTGGATTGCTTTATGTGTAGTTGCACTTTGCTCATGGAGAGACATTTGAGTAACTTAAAACTAATAGAAAAAATTTAAGCAACCAACTTGCATACTGGATGTGGAGTGTTAGATGTTAAATTCCTGAGCAGTAAATATTGTGCTAATTATCAGTATTGAACCAAAGAAAGCAAGGCAAGCCTTTAAAAGTCCATAAAAGTCTATTTATGGGTTAAATAGACTCAAAAAAATTGTAACAGCAGCTGCGCAGGGGGGCCCAAACAAATTTTTTGTCAGGGGGCCCAAGATTCCTGGCGGCGCCCCTGCTTGTATGAGGTTCTTCTTATACAATTTTGTGTTGTTTGCACAAGACCTTGTCTAACAGCTGTCTGTGATCGCTTTATAAGCGGAAACCCTGAGTTGCAGCGTGTCATATCCAATTAAGGTAAGGGAGAAGCGGAGGCCAAACTGGCCAAGAACCAGCGACCTGTTCCCACTGGGTGTCACCGCCGATCACATCAACTCATCGATCTCCTTCCACCACTTGACTGCTCAATCACTACATTTCTGGGAGGTGAGATGATGGCTTCTCTGGTCCGAGAGTATTCAGGCTGCAGTAGTGATTCAGTAGTCAGAGATTAGAAATGATTTATAAGAAAAACTCGTTTCACCGCAAGATGGCACAGTTGGACCATGAAATGCATCACTCCTGTCTCTCTCTGTGTATTTTTTTCTGCCTGGCATTCACTATTACCTTTATTTTATTGCTGACCGTAAAGTTTTTAGAATCCTCATCAATCTCTGAAGACTGATGGTGAGGTTTGGCAACTTAAACGTAATCTTTTCGTGAACCTTTCTCGTTGAAGTCAAAATGTTTCTTTCAGTTTCAAGAAAATGCATGAATTGAAAAGTGTGAAAAGCAAGAGTCCCTTGCAAAAACAAAAAAGAAAAGAAAAGGGGGCAGGGAGTTACGATTCTTTTCCATCCACAACCATTGACATATTTCATAGGATTGTATGTGAGAAGCCAACACAAAGTAGTCCATAACTGTAAAGTGGAAGGAAAATAATATAAAGCTTTGAAATTATTTTCCAAATAAAACTCAAAAGTTATTTGGCCATTGTATCCAACCATATACACTATGAAGAAAATCTATTGCAATTAGTTGCTTTGTTGTTAGAAAATATAGAGAACAAACAAAACTACTCCACAACCTGACCTGTAGGTTAAACTTCCTAATCTTTGAACATCTCACAAATCACCATTCAACCTATCATCTGAATATCGAAAAAGTCTGGCATAACCGCTGACCTGTCTACTTACTTAGACTTGACTACCATGGGGGAGCTGCAAGAATCCACTACTCCAGTGGAATTTGACAAAAGGACAACTATCTCCACAAATCTGGTGAGGAAGGTTGGGAAGCCCTGTTTGCCAAAAAACACAAAGCTATATAGCAAACATGTGGAGTAAGGTGCTCTGGTTGGACAAGGCTAAAATTAGACTTTTTGACTTACTGTACAAAGTGGAAAAGTTAACACTTCACAACACCCTGAACACACCATCCGACAATACCCTAAGAGAGAATCTGCAGACCTACTGCAGATTCTCTCCTCAAAGATGCCAGCACCAGAAACTTTTTTCTTTAATAGAGAACGGCATAATTGACTGATTATCCTGTTCTCTGTAAAAGGGATAACAGATAACAGAGAATGGGAGGTTAAGAGACACAGGATTTTCCTGGGTCTGGGCCTAAATTTAGAAGACCCAAGGAAAGTCCTGTTAGACACTGGAAAAGGTTTAAGACTTTGGTGGAAGTTGATTTTCATCAGATAATCACCTTAAATATACAACCTGAGCAACCTGATAACAGCATATCTACTGTATGTTTTATTGGCATAGTCCAGACCTAAGTAAAATTGAGAATCTGTTACCACAGACTGATTGGAAATTGATGTCTACAGTGTCAAGAAAAGTCAAGCTCATCCCACTTCCCCATGCTGGAGATTTTAGTTTAATAATAACAATGAATAAAGTTACCTTTAAAATTGAGTACAACGGTGACATCAAGCCCCAACAGTAGAGTCAGACGGTAATAAAATTAATCTGGTTGTGTGTGTTGATATTGTGTCCTGCAAACTTTGCTTTAATTCTACTTTTTTCTATTTAATCATAAAAAATCATAGTCAGGCAGAAAGAGAGTCATGAAAAAGGAAGAGCAGGTTTCCTGAAGAAAGAGGAAGAAAGCTTCCAACCTGCATGTGTATAAAAATAGTTCAGAGTACTCATTTCAAAGCATTAAAGGTTTAAAGAATAACATCTAAACATTTTGAGTAATTGGATAAAACCCAGAGTAAAATACT
>NW_006800974.1:0-24836 GCF_000485575.1 Poecilia formosa | reverse complement strand
GAGAGAGAGAGAGAGAGAGAGAGGGGGTGGGAGGTGTTGCGCAACAACAAAAGGTATTCTCCATGCAATCTAAGCTGTTATATTAAGAGGAAAGAGGAATGTAATATATATATATTTCAATATTGTTAAAAAAAATGTGAAAAAGTTCAGTAGTTTTACAAAGTATTGTATGTCTTCTGCAATTTATTCAAAAATAACAATAATACCCAATAATTGTGGTGGTTTCTTATGATACTTTCATTGTCTCAGTTTTCAGCTTTCTTGTTTGATGTTGGTAATGCAGGCATCTGGCTGTGACTACACACTAAACTAAAGAGAGTATGTTTGTGGCCCCCCTGCTACGTGGGCGAGAATGAGCTGGGATTATTACTTGGTTGGCTGCTAAACAGAGACAAGGTGGGGTTGACTGACTGAGCCTTCACTGCACTGTCTGACTCCTCTTTGGAAGCTTGATGGATAGGAGTCCAAAAGCAAAAATGCTCTTGAGGACATTATCCCATCTGCCAGGTTTTCTGTCTGCAAATTGTTTTATCTCTTTTACATGGGCCAAAAAAAAAACAAAAAAACAAGACAAGATATAAAGAGAGCTGCAAACGGGTGGATGGGAATCCATTTTCTGAGTCTAAATAAGAAGCTAAAACACATACTGTTAAAAATGGACAAACTTTTTTATGGGCTACCTTTATTTATATTCATTGTAACAAAGAATTACCTCCAGTTCTCAACCAGACAACAACACCTTTACAAACACCATTTCCTAGAAGGGGTACTGCTCCAATCCCAGGGTTAGGAACAATTCGAATTGGGACCAAAATTTGGAAGAATGTGCTCAACATTAATAATGCTTGACTCCACCAAATATACCAAAACTGGAAAATTTTGTTCAGCATCTGCACCAAATTGCATATATTAAATTAAATGGTGGCTATCAATGATATTGTTCAAGACCTTATTAGGACTAATGAAACTATTATGCAGAGCTCTTGACTCACCCTTGACAGACTTTCCGTCTTGTTTGTTCCACTGAACCCTCAAAAGGTTTTGGGGAGGCAGCCTGGATTTTCTGGATTTTGTGAAAAACAAGGGAATTTTATTAGGTTGTGGTGGACAATGGAACATTTAATGTATTTAAAAATATAAAGGTTAAAATGACATTGAATGGAATAACATCATTACATATTTGGCAGGAGTATCTAAGGAACAAGGGATATTTTCCCAAGATTTAACATTTCACAACACCCTTTGATGGAGACTGGTTTATTCCAAAGATAAAACACCCAAGCAAAGACTTGGCATCATGTATATGCAAGTGAATTCTTCAAAGAATATTCAAACCTGAACTTTGAAAAAAACAAATCAGCAGGTACACTAATAGTCCAGCATAGTAGAGAAAATTAATCAGGTGAAAAGTTATCGCTTTACTGCTCTAGGACAAGGGACAATAACGGGCCAACAATGCATACATTTAAGCCAGTTCTGACAGATGTTTGACAGTGGATCGAAAAAGCGATCTATGGCTGCATTTTCATTGACCATCTAATTGCGTAAATTGACATTTCAAAAATAAATTTGCTTAATGGAAACATGCTTGTGTTGAAAAAAACTTGATTTTTGATTTAAAAAAAAAGATTAGGCAAAATTAATTTGTAAAACTCCAATGGAAACACTTGTTTTCGCATCACATCACAAGACCAACAAGACAACAGAAAGTAGTAAAAGAATCATGATGCTTAATGCTTTGTAGTGACTTAACGCATGTACTGTCATGATGGGTTTAGCTGATTTAACCCACATGCAAGAAAACCACAGGAGAAGGATGAAAATAATCAAATGTTTATTGCAAAATACAAACAAAGCAGATGATATTCGGCTCCAGACGCGACTCAGCTTCGCACAGCTCACTGGGGAAGACAACAGGGGAGATGGTGAGTTCAGAGTCGTGGGAAATTAGAGATTTTGCTGATGGGAATTTAGCGGACTTACAGGTGATGTGTAATAACCGGCTTCGGAGTGAGAATGTTGGTCCAGGGAGTTCGAGAGTCTCTTGGGGGTTTCCTCTCAGGTAGGTCCAGAGTTTGGTATGAGTGAGTGAATGACGGACTGAGATGGATGGAGTGGCGGCGGTGGAGGGCGGACAGGCAGGCTGGTTCGTGAAGACGGCAGAGGGTCGGCAGAACGGCCAGTCAGAGCTTCGGGACTGAAGGTAAGTACAGCTGCAGCAGGTGTGTCTGGGAACTCGGGCATCCAGGGGGTAGCTTCCCATTGCGTCATGAGGGAACACAGGAACAAGAGCCAGAACAGGATGTTGAAAACTCCTCAGTAGTGATGGGCTATCTGAAGCCAGGTTTCGAGGCTTGTACCGATTAAAAAGGGGGCGTGTCCGACAAAGCCCCGCTCGAGGCTTGTGTTGTCTTGCTGAAAATCACTTGACTGGCAACAAACGAGGCCTCGCATTGTATGGGTCACGTGACTGCTTCATTTTGCGTGTCGGTTTTCAAAATAAAAATGCAATGAGCCATGCTGCTTCATGGGTGGTTGTCCATTTGGTCGCACATCAGAGGAGAATATTTGTCTTCAGTGGCCAAAATAAAATGAACATTGACCAACATATTTGATGTGTATTGATGATGGCACTCATCAAAATGTAATGTTTGTTACTGCTTTTCTCAATTGTAGATTATATTTTTTTTTATAACTACATTTTTGTGATTTTATGATGTAAATCTCTCTGAACTGTACTGTTGCTGAAATGTGCTACACAAATAAACTTGATTGATTGTCTGAAATGAAGCCAGCAAGAGGAAAATCTCTGACATCTTCTGGGAATACTTTGAGATGATGGTTCACAATAAAATTCTTCTTAGATAACAATAATTAACCCCTCCACCTCCCAATTTCTCACCTTCTGCAAAGTTCCACTATTATTTGTAGTCTGATTAGTAAAGATATATCAGTCTTGCACAGCAGAAACAGATTTAATCCTGTTGCAGAACTAAAATTCAACATGTAGCCAAATATAAGAGATGAGAACCAATTAGAAATCCAAGAAAAAGAGAACACCCCAACAGGCACTGCACTCCCAAGACACTAAAACATCAAATGTCTTTATTGTCAAATCAGTCCGTGACATAAAAGAAAACCCAACACAACCACTGACATTCAACATATACCAGAATTAGACTGGCTACAAATAATTTTAATAATTAAAACATATGACAGTTAAATATGGTTTCATTGATTCTCCTGTTACTAAACATGAGTTTGATGAAAACTTTGTGACAATATTGCAATTAGTAGTTTTTGGAAGTATGATCCAACTGAGTGACAAGACCGTTACAGTTTCAATGAATGAGCAATGAATGAAGCATCGAGTAATGAACCTTTTTGCAAAGCAAAGGGTTGGAAAGCTTCATTGCTTCATGAGGCTTAATTTGCCCATCACTACTCCTCAGGAGAAACAGGCCATAAAAAAGGGATTACTAAAGGCTCACAAGAACACGGCGACGCAGAAATAACTCAGAGGGGCTAAGAGGTAGCATCACTGGTTAACACTCTGGCGTCGAAGTACTGACCGTCTGCCTCTCTTAAGCCGTGGGTAACGAGATGATTGCTTCCCGGTGTGAAGATGACGTCACTGCAGAGGAGCACTCCGGCCTGCCGCCTCCAGGACTCCATCTAGTGGTGAGTAAAAGGACCAAGCAGCAGCCCCAAGAAAACCCAAAACCCCTCATTGTTACTACCTTGAGAAATAATGAGATTTCTCATTATTAAAACAGGCTTTAATGCCGAAAATGATCAAATGTTAAAAGTTATTTAAAAAAACATACAAATAGAACAGATACAGAGTGACATTCACTGTCCAGCTTTGGCTCCACTTAGCACATCATTGTGACAAGTGAAGCAAAGATTGATTCTCTTTCTGCACAGGATGTGGTGTCAGGTTTTATCTTTCTAACATCTACTCTGCAATCCTGACTCATCTCTCTTGGTGATTTTACAGCAGTTCACACTTTGGGGCATGTAACTAAAACAACCCACATGGCATCGTTGAGCAGGGGTGCTTGTGTGTTGGTGATGTAGCTGTTTTTTGTGTGGATCAGGTGCAATGACAGTTTTGTGTGTACCCTCTGATAATATCTTGCAGGCACCCCTATCGCCAAGGACCTGTTTGGATCCTCAAGCAGCAATTACCAAAACATTGAGGTGAGCATCCTCATCATCCTATTAGTGACCTAATAGCCCTGTTATTGTAATTGCTCTGCCTTCAAGTTGCAAGACTTACAATCATGTTCAGAACAGAAACAAACAAGAAAAATCTACTAATTTTATATGTTTTCTTTCTGTTGATTTTTTGGGATGCCATGTATTCTTAAGATTAAAGCAGTATACACCATGTTCCAAATTATTATACAAATTGGATTTAATTAAATCCAGGATTTATTTTTTATCTTCTGTCATAAAGATAATTTTTTTGTTGTGCTATTAAATTTATAGATGGTAGCTCTGATTGTGTGTCAGGGCTCTTTGAATCACTATAATTTCAGAGAGCTGGGTTGATTAATTTGTCTGGTGAGCTCAATTAAAGGAAATCTAATTAAGAAGGATGTTCCACATTATTAAGCAGGCCACAGGTTTCAAGCAATATTGGAAAGAGAAAGGATCTCTCTGCTGACGAAAATCATCAGATAGTGTAGTGCCATAGACAAGATATGAAAACATGAGATATTTAGCAAAAACTGAAGAGTTATCGTACTGTGAAGAGATTTGTGGCTGATTCAGAACAAAGATAGATTTGTGCATATAAAGGCACAATGAGGAAGGTTTCTGTTAGACAAATTCATTGCATTAAGAGAGCAGCTGTTAAAATGTCCTTACAAAGCAGCAAAGAGTTATTTGAAGCTGCTGGTGCCTTTGGAACCTCAAGGTTCCTCCAGAGGCTTGCGGTGCATGAACCTACTATTCGGCTACCCCAAACCAGTGCTCACAAGCAGAAACAGTCACAGTGGGCCCAGCCGTACATGAAGATTAATTTTCAAACAGACTTGTTCACTGATGGCTGCTGTGCAACCCTGGATGGTTCAGATGGATGCAGTAGTGGATTGGTGGTGGACGGCCACCACATCCCAACATGGCTGTGAGGTCAGCAAGGAGGTAGTGGAGTCATTTTTTGGGCCGGAATCATGGGAAGAGAGCTGGTTGGCCCCTTCAGAGTCCCCGAAGGTGTGAAAATTACCTCAGCAAAGTATATGGACTTTCGGCCTGATTACTTTCTTTCATGGTTCAAAAAGAAGAGCCGTACTTTCAGGAGCAAAATCATATTCATGCATGACAATGCATGCTGCAAGTAATACCACTGTGTCATTCCTTGCAGCATGACACAGGAATGCTGCAAGGAAATCCTGTGTGCCCCTTTTATTGGGCATAAAAGGGGAGAAATTCATGGTGTGGTCACCATCCTCCTCTGACCTATTGAGAACCTTTGGAGTTTCCTCAAGCAGAAGATCTAAGGGTTCATATCAAGATGCAGTTCATATCAAAACAGCAGCTCTGGGAAGGTATTCTGACATTCTGCAAAGAAATTAAAGCAGAAACTATCCACAAACTCACAAGTTCAATGGATGCAAGAATTGTGCAAATGATATCAAAGAAGGGGTCCTATGTTAACATGTAACTTGGTCTGTTAAGACGTTTTACATTGAAATAGCTTTTGATTTTAGTACCTGTGACCACTTAATGCTGCACATTCAAAGAATGACCGTTTGCAGTTCTTTATAATCCATAAAATGTTTAGAAAATCTGCTGTGCATAATAATTTAGAACAGTGCATTTTGAGTTTTTTAGTTTTGAAAAAAATACTGTTTTCATTGGGAGCTTTGTTCAGTAAAAATTTATTTATACTGTAATAGTTCATGCCTTGAAAATTAGACTGACCATCATTTACATTGACCATTTAAGAAAATCTGAGAAAATATCACTTGCATAATAATTTGGAACACAGCATAGTGCCACAGGCAAGACAGACTATATTATTTACAAAGAATGAATGGTAGATGGTCTCTACTCAGTATGGCACTAAACAGCCTACCTCACTAATGACCCTTTAAAAACTGTTGAGCCCAACACCAGACCTCAGGGAGAAAAGATCCATGACAGACCCAAGGATTATCGAGTGGCTCAGATGGCCCTTTTGATCCAACCCTTGTTCTCACTAATACAATGCCTTTATGAACAATCCCTGAGGGAGAATCAGCAAGCAGGGTCAAACAGAGAAAAAAGAAGCCTCATTACTGTATGAGTCTATCTGTGTGGAGGATTGTTAACGCAGTCCAGATAAATCTTTGACCAGTACAGACAGATTTTTCTTGTATGAAGCTGGGGTCAGAAAGGTGATTCTGCACACTTAGAGCTGATATAGAAAGTTAGGAGAAAATTATAATATGTCTTGCTTTAAGAATAGTTTTAAAACAAAGGAAAGCTGCTGTTATGTTTTCTGTCATGACAATAAATTACAACACTGATATTTTTTTTAGTAAATAACTGATCCCAGAGATGGCTGTGTTCAACATTGTAATTCATCAAAAATAATCTACAGGTCAAATATTTTCTGCTTACTTTGACAGGTTTTAAATGATCTGTTTGTAGCTGTCTCTTATGAAAGAGGAATAAAATCCTTCATTAAAAGATGCATTTTATGACGTTAAGCCATGTTCAGAAGAATTAAAAAAGAAAACCGAAAACCCACTGGATTTTTAAACAGTCCCTTAAAAGAATGGGAGCCAGAGGAACATATTGACTAACACGCTGCTCGCGAGTCATCTGTCATTTTCCTCCCTCTTCTATGTGGCTTGGAGACACCTGATTGGTCTGTCAAGGTTTCAGGAGTATGATGGGTTTCAGAGTGCTTTCACACCAACCCTGTTTAGTCCACTTTAATTGAACTGTAGTTCATTTGCCTCGAAAGTCCAGCTCATTTGGGGAGGTGTGTATGAATCAAACTGTGATGTGGACCAAACTAGCAAACTCTGTTCTGCCTAAAAACCTCGGTCTCAGTTCGATTGATGTGAACACTGGTCCTATTTAAATTCATGTGAACACCAAGCAGAAGGGAGTCTGCTCTAAAAGCAGGATGTGGACTCTAGTGCAGGGCATACTGGGTAAATACAACCAAAACAAAAGAGATTAATGAGAAATGTCTTGTGGTTTTCTGTCAAAGACAAATGAGAAATCCTACAACTGCTAAAATAGAACACTGCTTCATTTCTGTGCACATTTTGTGATGAAGGAAGTTGCGTTCACTGTGTTATGTTATGCCGTATTGCTTTGTATACAGTACGTTATAACTCTATAGTGGCTTTGAAGTTCGGAGTGTTTCACAGAAAACATCTTTCACAAACTTCTGATGCCGCCTGTAAGCAGGGGGAAGAGACCAGGAAGAAACTGCTAATGATTTTCTTTTGGCTAAGGGCCAATCTGCCTCAGCCAGCTGCCTCTCTGTTTCCACGGGATCACGAAGAAGCAGAGGCACATAACTGCACAGCCACCTTCTTTCACATTCATAGAAATTTTAACCATTAATTCACAAGAATTGAGGTGAGTTCCAAAGCTGATGAAATATATGAGAGGAGCAGAAGCAATTTCTATCTTTAAGCCAACAGACACCCCCACTCTTTGCTTGGTTCTGCTGCTGCTGATCAGGGTAACTGGAGACCAAGCAGCTGATGTGCCGAAACTAGGCTGAAAGGTTTCTTCTTACTTTCTCTGCATCTCAGGCAATCTATGAAAACATCACCCCCGATAGAGAGGAAAAGCAAGGTGATGTAAAGAAACGCTGTAATTCATATGACTGTTGCAAACAAAGCTGCGCTCCAATGCACCCCCCTTTTGTCTCTCTGCAGATATTTTTGTCTTGGTTCTTAAATCTCCCTTTACAGTACATAGCCAAAAAGAAAAAAAAGTGTGTCATACACGCGTTGGCAAGTTGGAGCGGGAACATAAATGATTCACCGGCTCGCTGACTCTGAGGGGCCCACGGCTGCTCCGTGGGCGCAGCAGGAGACACGCTCAGTATGCGGCGCTGTTCGTGCAGGCAGGCAGCGGGGTGCCGCCGGTTGGCACATCTAGTAGATACTGACACCTTCAACAGGATTGTAGCAACCCACCAACCCTGACACCCCCACAGTCATCCTGAAACCAGACAGCCCTCCTCAGCACAGGCTGAAATAAGACGGAGGCTCATTCATACAGCGCTCTGTCTCATGATTCCTGCAGAAGAGAAGAGGGGTTTTCACAGCCTCACATCAACCTCAGCAAATAATCAGGCAGGAGTCGCAGCTCTTTTCCATCACACCAGTGCATAAGAACCTCTAACGTGATTTAGATGTCAGCAGACTCCCTCCGTCCTGTTGTTTTGCCCCTCTTCAGATCTCTATTGCTCCCTTTTCCCGATTTCTTCACCTATTTTTTTTTCTTCATCTGCAGTGCCCTTATTATCAGCTGCTCCTCCATGAACATCAGGAGAGCTAGAATCAGGAGGTGGATCCAGTCTAACATCAAGGTTTTTAACTCCAATCAATGGATCCAAATTCAGTTATTAAAAGCACATTTAAAAAGAAGTCTGCCAAAGTCCCGAACATACTAAAAGTATAAAAGCAAAACAAAAACAAAAGTCAACTAACAACTAATCAAAGGGAATGGTGATGTTTAAAGGCAGTTTGTGTGCTATTACAGAAAAGGCTCGATCTCCTTTAAACGTCCACCTAAAAATTTTAGAGCAATCATTTAAAAAAAATAAATAAATTAAAAATTAAACGTAGAATGTTACATTTCCCTAATTCTGATGCACAGGTAATATATGCAAACATCGATGGATGACGAAGCCGCTTTTCTTCGCCCACAGGAATCAATTTTTGATTCAAAAAACTGTGGAGTGAAAATAGTCTCAAAATATCTGTGCGTGCGTAAAAAGATTTGTGTGTGTGTAAAATGATTTGTGCGTGTGTAATACTCGATTTGTAAAACTTAAAAATAAAATAAACCTTCTCCTACACATATACATGTTGAAAAAGTACACACAAATCACCTGGTACACACACAAAAAACTGCATTTACACACAGATCCGGTTACGAGTGCACAACTATTTTTGAGACTCATTTCACGCTTCGGGGAAGCGCCAAGATTTGTGTGTAGATGGTGCGTTTACATGCTAGTAAAAGCTGGGACATCTGAGTTTTGCTCGGAGTCTAGTGTTTTTATCCTCTGACGTTTCTCACTGTGCTTGTGCCGAAGTAGCAAATACGTTAGTTCGCTGGAAAACTGTATATCTCAGCAATTCCTTATACTATCCTAAAATTACTTCTAGACATATTGTGCGTTTTTGAGCGGCACAGGAGACCAAGTGGTCTGAAAAAGGACCACTGGGTGGCGGAATGGTTCGCTAGCCGGAAAAATAGACAGGCAAACCCAGAAGCAAGACGGAGCGTCCCGGTGGTCTGTCCTCTGAAGTAAGTAGGAGCTAAACCTGCAGGCTTTGCTCTCCGATTATAATGAGACATGGAGTAAATAAATGATATCAGATTACGTTTTATATGTGTGGTATTTTGATACTCTGTCCTCCTCATATGTTTCTGTTAGCGGGAGCTAAAGTTTATGTCAGCTATGTTTACGTTAGCTGTTGGGAGCTAAGCGTGGATTTTTACTGTCACACAGTTTGATAGTCTGTCTTCAGTCTTAACTTTAACCCAGGTTGATCTGGTTTTATGATGCCGAAGTCGGCAAGCATCTTCAGGAGATTATGGCAGTTATAGATGTTGGTCACTATCACTGAAACCGTATTTTGTTGCTTCAGCAGTAATGAAGGTAGATCTGGACCTGCAGGAACATCATCTGCTGCTAGACTTTACTCACCATAACAAAGTGAAAGGTACTTCATTTATGTTGACTTTTCAACATACTTAAGGATTTAGTCTAATGTTCACACATAGGCCTGTCAGAATAATCAATTAATCGGATGATAAATTAAAACTAAGTCAATCATTTCCATGAGCCTGATTTATTGTTTCTCTTTTTTTCTCTCTTTCTACCAAAAACTGGATAATAAAAGTATTCAGTTTGGTACTTTGGTCTCAGTTAGACCTTATATTGAAAATAAATTTTGTTTAAAAATACTTCAAAATTCATTCGTTTTATTTATTCTGAATATTAAAAATGTCTTCCAGTTCCAGTGTTAAATGTTCATTAGAATCTGAGAATGTGTTGCATTAGTATTTCATCATTACCATTATATAACTTAAACATGACCTCAAAAGAACTATATTATCGTTTGTTGAGAACTTTGGAACAACTTATACAGTAAAATGTTTCATGGTGACAGACCTATTCACACATCCTCCAGAATCTTCAGATTAAACTGTGTTTGTGTCTGGACCCCATTTCATCGGCCCTTAAACAAATATATACCTCGTCTGCAAACCAGGACAAACCTGCTGCTCCTGTTTGTCTTCATTTCATGTTGATTAATGTAGATGGTAAAATGTATTCAGATGGTTTAGATTTTCACAAGCAGTAAATTTATTTCTCAATTGATATTTTGACACAATTGACAGCTAATAAACACATATTTAAAGAAAATAAATATTTTATGCATTTATAGCACCACTCAAAAATAGCTTCCACAGCAAAACATTTAATGTAAAACATTTGATCAACATAAAAATAAACATTTCTACATACATTGTGATGATTCAAGTCATTTTCGGGTTCAGTAATGTTCTGTCACAGTCAGGTCTGTCAGTGCATCAGCTGTTCAGGAAAATCAACATAATTTTTCTAACACTAACTGTCTATTTGTACTTTTCTCTGCATCTTCAGACAATCTGCAGCAGCTGAGATTCTGGGAGGTTCAACACCAAAACTTGATGCTTCAAACTGAGCCGTTAACTGGACCGAGGCGCCTTTCAAACTACAGTAGTTAACCTGCTCTGTTGGTAGATGTTATGGTGTCTCCTCAATCTGTACAGACTGACCTTGGTCGTCTTTGAATACACAGCTTTATGGTGTTTTCTTTTAATTGATTATAGTCAATATTTGAACATTCATTAAGTTTGAAGACATTTCATTGTTAACTTTAGGTAGCTGTGAATCCACCCATGTTAATCTGAACCTATTATGTTAAAGATTCAACAGATTTGTTGCATTCTTAAATATTTAATCTGTGCTTTGTGTGCAGTGAAATGAACATTAAAGTTAATTCAGGAAACACTTTTGTCATCTTCTTTCTACAGTACAAATTGAATGATGCCTCTATTAAAATCATATATTTGTGACATCAAACTTTGTTTCTGTCATAAAGCAGTGGTCAAACTATGGCTAAATGTTTGTAATTTACTTTCAACAAATGGAAACCAAAATGGTTTTAAAGTAAAGACACTAATACTCATCTTCACCTGCCTCAACACAGGTAAAGTTTCCACTGTATGCAAGTAAATGTGATTACGATTGAGTGAAAATTGTACAGCAGGGCTTCAACTCCAGTTCATAAGGATCGGTGTCCTCCAACCTTTAGATGTCTCTTCTTTAACACAGCTGAGTCAAATCATGAGGTCAGAGGTCATTAGCACGACTCTGGAGAACTTGACTGTCCTAAGCTACAATTTAATTCAGATGTGTTGGACCAGGATGTATCTAAATGTTGCAGGACACCAGACATCGATGCCTGGATGTGAGGATCCTGTTAGAGGATCAGTGTGTTCCTGCAGCAGCTCCATCGGATCAGAAGGTAGATGAGATCTGAAAGATCCTGATCCTCCAGAAAGTGAAATAACACCAGACCCGGTCCATCAGTCAGTCATTTCGTCCTGTGTAGAGATAAATATAAAATGTTGTTTATACACATAGAAACTCAATAAACTAAAATTGAAAGGCAATTTATTTCATTTAATTTTATTCACTTAGTGAATAAAGTAAAAGGCAAATCAGAATATCTCACAAACTATATATCAGTCAGCAACATGACTTAGGAATCTGATTGGAACCTTTTGGGCAAAACAGAAACTGTAAGAACCACACAGATAATTTTTATGGATTAAAGACTCAAACTGTGCTGAATGAGACAATAAAAATCCACGCTCAGCTCCCAACAGCTAACGTAAACATAGCTGACATAAACTTTAGCTCCCGGTAACAGAAACATGAGGAGGGCAGAGTATCAAAATACCAGAAATATAAAACGTAACCTGATATAATTTATTTACTCTATGTCTCATTATAATCGGAGAGCAAAGCCTGCAGGTTTAGCTTGTACTTACTTCAGAGGACAGACCACCGGGATGCTCCGTCTTGCTTCTGGGTTTTCCTGGCTATTTTTCTGGCTAGCGAACCATTCCGCCACCCAGTGATCCTTTTTCAGGCCAATTGGTCTCCTGTACTGTTCAAAAACGCACAATATGTCTAGAAATAATTTTAGGATATTATAAGGAAGTGCTGAGATCTACCGTTTCCAGCGAACTAACGTATTTGCTACTTCGGCACAAGCACAGTGAGAAACGTCAGAGGATAAAAACACTAGACTCTGAGCAAAACTCAAATGTCCCAGCTTTTACTAGCATGTAAACGCACCATCTACACACAAATCTTGGCGCTTCCCCGAAGCGTGAAATGAGTCTCAAAAATAGTTGTGCACTCGTAACCGGATCTGTGTGTAAATGCAGTTTTGTGTGTGCGTACCAGGTGATTTGTGTGTACTTTTTCAACATGTATATGTGTAGGAGAAGGTTTATTTTATTTTTAAGTTTTACAAATCGAGTATTACACACGCACAAATCTTTTTACGCACACACAAATCTTTTTACACACACACAAATCTTTTTACACACACACAAATCTTTTTACGCACGCACAGATATTTTGAGACTATTTTCACTCCATAAAAAACGATCTGCTGGGGCCACTAGCGGAACAAGTCAGAGTCGGGCCCTTTATACCCAAATAATAAAGCTCATGATAATTTAACTTTACAACATGGACATGTCCACAACAGCGGAGCTTACAAGTTTCACCACCACAGAGAGCGACTATATCATTTTGAAGTCCATCTGACATGAAGTACAACAAACCAGTTCAGAACCACGGATGGGTTCGGATCATTTTGACACTTTATTAATTTCAACTCAGAGCCTGGAGCAGCTAGCACAGGGGTGGGCAGCTCCAGGCCTGGAGGCCCGTCTCCTGCAACTATTAGATGTTTCTCTACTTCAGCACACCTGAGTCAAATAATGAGGTCGTTAGCAGGACTCTGGAGAACCTGACTGTTATGATGGTTCTGGTGTTACCCACATAAAAGTTTATATAGTCAGTCACACTCTCAGTCGTGGCATTGACGTCCCCTCCATGTAACTGGCAAAGAACAATACAATCTGTAGCCTCAAAACAACTCTTCCTCAGCTTTTGGTTACCACTTTGGTTCTTTTTCATTACAGATTGTCTCTGAACAAGGGCTTTATATTTTGAGCAGAGAAAAATAAAGTTGTGATCTGACTTACCCAGAGAAGGTCCTGCTTTAGAAATGTATAAATCCTTTACATTTGTGAATAAGAAACCCTATGTGTTTTTTTTTTCTGTGGTAGAGCAGTTAAACTGAAAAGTCATGCATTAGGCTTGGGGACAAATTATGTTGATTGGGAGATCTCAACTTAAGGGCAAAGGTTCACCACAAAAGTAATTTTAAGTGACAAACAGGCCCAAGTCAATCCAATTCCACCCAGCTCAGTCTTTTGAAGTCTTTCAAATCCAGTTACAAACAGACTGGAACATCCATTGAGATTATAAAGTGTTTTCAATCTGTAAAACATTGTCCAGGCCAACAACAATAAATCTAAGCTCTGATTCACACTCAATCATAAAGAGACCATGAACCAAGATATGTCTACCCAGACCCTTTCCAAATAAATTAGAACGTCATGGAAAAGTTGTTTAATTCCCATAGTTCCATTCAAAAAGTTAAACTGTCATAGGTTATACATTCAGGGCCCACAGTTTGAATGATTTCAAGTACTTGTTTGTTTATTGTTACAAAATTTGGGCTTAGGTAAGGTAATTTTATTTATATAGCATATTTTCAGCAGGGAATTCAAAATCAGGAATTCAAAAAAATTAGAATATTGTGAAGAAATCATCCCAAATTTTAGAGGGCATGAATGTTGTAAATTGAGTGTGACACACTAATCATCTATTTACAACCCACCAGTTGTAATTAAATTGCTTTGTTTTTGTTAAATTTTCTCAGTTCCGTCCAATATGGGGAAGTCTGCAGACCTAACAAAGGCCAAAAGACCATCATTGATGGGTAAGCCACTTAAGTTCATAGCTAAGGAGGCTGGCTGTTCACAGAATGCCAAGCCTGTCATTGGAAAGTCTAGTGGAAGGGCAAAATGTGGCAAGAGAAGATCCACCAGCAAAAAAGAGGACCATGGACTTCAATGGATTATAAAACAGAGAAGACTCAAGAATCTGGCAGAGATCCAGAAAGGGTGGAATGAGGCGGGAGTCCCAGTTTCAAAACCCACCACAATCAGACGCATCCAGGAGATGGGCTACACTATCAGTTTCTCCGGGTCAAGCCACTCCTGAACCTGAGCTAACATAGGAAGCTACTCAGCTGGGCCAAGGAGAAGAAGGGTGAGGGCATCAGCCAAGAGTTTGGAGGAGGATGGGTGAAATTTATTTTTAAAATATCAAATTGCGCAATTATATGGTCTCCTCTGTGGGTGAATGTTGAACAACTTTAAGTTTAATTACACACACAGTTATTTAAACTTAAATAAATACATTTTGTTCTACATAGCATTCACTCACAGAGGTGACCATATAATTGCACAGTTTGATGTTTTGATAATAAATTTGCTTAATGGAAACAGTAATTTCAAAAATACTGGGTTCTTTTATAAAAATGTTTTGGTGTTAAGATGAGGTGGTTTATTTGTGTTGAAGTTGGTTTGTTTTGCAAAACTGCAGAAGAAACATTGTTATGTGTCATGTGAGTCACATGATCGGATGTTACCACTGATGGAAACCATGAGGAAGACAAGAAGAAGTTGGAGGATCCTTCGTGGCACAACATGCCAAAGTTATTCAATGACTTTTCACATGAACAAGCTTATTCATTCGCAATTTTAATTGCGTTTCTTATTTAATGGAAACAGTGCAGCAGCAAAATTGTGTTTTTTGACATTAGTGGAACATTAACAAATTTTTGTGCATGTAGTAGAAACGCTGATAATGAAAACCTCGTATCTTTTTACTCTTTGTATCGGTCAATCACATCCATTCCTAATAAAATGCATCAAAGTTTGTGGTTGGAATGTGACATAATGTTGAAAAAGGTGAAGGGAAAAAACTCCTCATACCAGAGCAATCTAGAAATTTTTAAGTGAACTCTGAATGGCTTCATGTTAATTCTGTGCAAAATTTATTAGAGCATTCCATCCTGATCACGCTGCTCTGAATGATTTGATCCACAGCCGGTCCCAAAGGACCACTGCGCTCGAATATTCAGCCATCAGTTACGCTGTGCTTCCCAGGCCAGGCTGACAGCTTGGCACCGCTCCACGTTTGTGTTTCCATTTGGGAGACATCCAAATAAAACCTTGAGAACTCAGCCAATCTCCTAATAAGCAATCCAGGAACTGTAGTTAGGCTAATATGAACTCATTCACTTGGGGGTGACCCAAGTAAAGACTTTTATTTCGCAGCCTGGAGTTCCAGCATCATCGTATTTCTCTGAGATGTGCTCATATCACATTATCAGTTGTTTTTACAGAACAACTGATGGTTTTGTCATTCAGTGTTTGAAGGAAGAGATTCAAGGATTCAAGGATTTTTTATTGTCATACCACCTTCGTTTGTTTGTGGTACAAAATTCAGACTCAGGTCCCAGATTAAGAAATCCATCCATCCATTTTCTAACACCCTTGTCCCTTAGTGGGGTCAGGAGGGTTGCTGGTGGCCATCTCCAGTGAACCTTCCAGGCGAGAGGTGGGGTACAGGTCACCAGTCTGTCACAGGGCAACACAGAGACAGACAGGACAAACAACCATGCAAACACACACTCACACCTAAGGAGAATTTGGGGAGGCCAATTAACATGGCAGTCATGTTTTTGGACTGTGGGAGGAAGCCGGAGAACCCGGAGAGAAGATTAAGAAATTTAATACACAAATAAAAAATAAAGAAAGAAATATGTGTGATATATGGATTTTAAAAAAGTGTGTGTGTGTAAATAATTTATGAGATGAAGCTGTATTAGGTGCAGCTTGAGTTCAGGAGTCTGATGGCTGAAGAAATTGGTCTGAGGAAACTGTTCTGAGGCCGTTCAGAGCCTCAGAATGGAACAGCAAGACCACCAGGCTGTGGATGCTCCTCAGCCTCCTGCCTGAAGGGAGCAGCTGGAACCGTCTGTGTTCAGGATGGGTGGAGTCCTTCATGATGAAGAGCGCCCACCTCCTGCATCGTGCTGTGTAGATGTCCATGGTGGAGGAAAGGCTGCTCCCCATAGTCTTCTGTGCAGCGTTAATCACTCTCTGAAGAGTCGTCTTTTCAGCAGCAGTGCAGCTGCTGTGCCACACAGTGATGCAGGTGCAGAGAACGCTCTCCTTCCAAGTCCAGCTCTCTGCAGCTTCCTGGGAAAGTAGAGATACTGGTGGACCTTCCTGACCAGACGGGAGGTGTTGGCTCTTCAAGTGAGGTCACTGGATATATGCACACCCTTCTGAAATCCACTGCATTGATTCAGAGGTTATTGTCTCTGCACCAGGTGTTCCATCTCCTCTCTATACGCATCACTATATGTGATGCATCCCACTACTGCTGTGTCATCGGCAAACTTCATTATATGACAGCTGAGGTGTCTTGCAGAGGAGTCATACGTCAGCAGAGTGAAGAGGAGGAGGCTTGGTACGCAGCCCTGCAGTGAGCCAGTGCTGAGGGTGATGGACGAGGAGACAGTGTTGTGGATCCTGACCGTCTGAGGTCTATTGGTCAGAATCCACTGGAACTCAGTGCAAGAGCCTGAAGCTCTTGCACTGAGCTCTGCACCAGGCTTCTGCACCAGGGTTTGTGGGATTATGGTGTTTATGGCAGAGGAGAAATCCCCAAAGAGCAGACAGATGTAAGCGTTTGTAATGCTTGGGTTGTGTTCAAGGGAGGAGAGGAGGCGACAGTCTCATCAGGACAGTCAAAAACTGACAACCACACTGGTACTGGGAATTCCACAGTTGTAGATTCAATCTTTTAGCTTACACACACACACTGCAGCTTTCATAACCATGTTTATGTGTGACTGCCAACAGTCTTATGTAAACAAACTAAAACTAATTAGACTACCCTTTAGGGAGGGTACAGATTGCAGAGAAGAATAAAAAGAATAAAAAGCTAAATTTGCGCTACAATCTTTGTCTCACTCGGTAACATCCCTAAAGTGAGCTAAGTGTGGCCCACTGCTGGATGGGCCACGCTGTATCTGTTCCATTTGTATGGAGCATTTTTCTCCATTAAAGCCTGTTTTTATATATAACCAATCTCATTATTTCTCAAGGTAATTCACACTGAGGGGTTCTGGTCAGGACCTGAAACTGGTTAACGGACCTGGTGGAGAACAGAGACAAAATTGAATGAACTCTAACAACTTGGGGGCTTGTCCTTTAATAAACACACTCTTCACCAACCTTACAATGCCTGGTTGAACGGCTGCTATATTATCAAACATGAAAATTGTTACCTGTTACATTGCAGGTAACAACCTGCAATGTTACTGAAGTTAACATTGCAGGTTGTTAGGGTTCATGGAGGAGCAGCTGATAATAAGGGCACTGCAGATGAGGGAAAAAAAGAGGTGAAGAAAACGGGAAAAGGGAGCAATAGAGATCTGAAGAGGAGCAAAATAACAGGACGGAGGGAGTCTGCTGACATCTAATTCACATACCCTAAAACATACATGTCCATCTCAGTCCATGTGTCGATTTTTAGCACGCTTCTCCAACACTCTAAGCAGTGGCACATACTTTTGACATCACTAGTGATATTAGAGTATCTTAACAATTGCGACTGTTAAAGTTCCTGCTCTCCAGGGGCCTCATGCATAAAGCGTGCGTATGCACAAAAAACAGATTCCCATCCGGGTCTCCCTGGATGGGAGGCAGAATATGACTTCAGGAATCCAAGCCTTTATCACGTCTGATGAGAGCTGGAGAAAGGTAGGCCCTCGCCGGTTGAATATGGTGTATGTAGGATTATATAAAATGGTACGGATTACATAGTAGGCTGCCCCAGTTATTGTTGACTCATGGTTGCTAAAAACTTTACAAGACCGACTGATTTTAGTGACATGGTGGGTGTAAAATATTGAAAAGAAATGTTGTGCTACATGACTGGCTTACATTTAACTTTATGACACACAAAATTACAAGTGGATCATCCATATTGTCTCCAAATGCATTCTTGGTAAAGCTTGTCTTCAGCCGACCACCAACATCATTATCAGTCACTTGGCAACAGATGGCAAACTAGCAGTGGTGCCCAAAGTTGGTCCTCGAGGGCCGGCATCCTTCATGTTTTAGTTCTCTCCCTGCTGGTAACAACAATCTTTTCAGCATGTCAATTAACTTCTTAGGCCATCTAACAAGCCATCATTTGATCCAGGTGCATTAAACCAGGGAGAGAACTAAAACATGCAGGATCCTTACAGGCAACTCTGACATTATTCACAAACTGTGAGTTAACTGTAGACTGATTGTAAATTGTATCTGTAACGCTAATTAAGGCTAGGCGCCTGACTACGGCCAAATATAATAATAGTGTAACACTGAGTAGTGATCAAAATCGGTGTTACCATAAAATAGGAGGTCGTGGGTAGAGAAAGAGGAGACACAGAGAGGGAATAGTGTAGCGGTGCAGACTTTTATTCAACCGTCCCACCGAACACCCCGAACACTCTGCCCCTCATAAGGAAAACCCCCGAAGAAGAAAGAAACATCTCCTCCCAAAGACAGCGCCCCCACTCATCCATGGAACATCCCCAGCAAATAACCAATCTCACATGAAACCATATTAATTGAAAAGGAAAAATAAATCATCTTACAATAGGCAGTCAGAAAGGTCCGGCTGAGGAGCCCGTGTGTGAATAAAACACCATTAGACAGGACGTAAGTTCAAGTTATTGTATTCAAGCTTATATTTTTGCATATATTTAAGAAGGTATTCAATAATAATAACATTTATAATAATAGTGATTTTCTACGAATATAACCAATAAACACAACAAGAAAAAACAAAAACAACAAAACAATAAACCCTGATGACACCCAAGAGTTTTTTCCTATTTTAAGTCCGTTCTTGAATCCAGGGTGATTAATCCGATTGTTTTTAGTCCATGATCCAAGGCAATAGAGCTTCGGATTACACTTTACAGGTGGCATAAAACACCAGAGGAAGAGCATAGACTTTCATGGAAGGACCGGTCGGGCGTGTGTGGGATGGTTAAAAAGTTGAAATCAAGAAATGAAAAAGGAGAAGATGAAGAGTTAAGAATACCTCGGACTTCTGGAAGTCGGCGTTGGGGAAATATTCAAGACTCTATCGGGAAATCCCGAGGACTAGTGAAAGAACTTTGGACGAAGACTACGGCGGGTAGACTCAGCTGTGCTGTGAATGGACCAGAGTGGGGAAATAGTTTAGATAGTGAAAGTGACAGGAGTCCTGAAGCATCGAGTAGTGAAAGGATGAGTCCAAAAAGAGGAAATTCTTCAGCAGCGGCAGGTGTAGAAAAGAAGGGAAGAGTAGTGAAAAGCTGGGATGAGTCTGAAGAAGAAATGGAGAGGGAAGTAAGAGAGTTCAAAGTGATTGTTAGAGTTAACGAGGAGAAGGCGCTGCAAACTATCAGTCCAGTTAAATTATCGATGATTCTGAAGAACCAAGTGGGAGACATCACTAATGCAAAAGTACTAAGAGATGGAAACTTGATGATAAGTTGTAATACAGAAGAACAAAAAGACAGAGCATGTAGGATGAAAGAAATAGGAAAATATAAAGTGACAAGTGTGAGTCTGGTACAAGATGGAGGTAAATGGAAGAAGGGAGTGATTTGGGGGATTCCAATTGAGGTTTCAGATGAGGAAATAAAATCAAATCTCAGAGGAGGAAAAATTAAAAATGTAAGAAGACTTCAGACCTTTAAAAATGGAGAAAAAACCAACAGTGAAAGTATCCTGATAGAGTTTGATGAAGAAAAACTCCCAGAAAGAGTTTATTTAGGATATGTGTCCTATAATGTAAGAGAGTATGTCCCAAGACCAATTAGACGTTTTAAATGTCAAAGATTTGGCCACACAGCTCAGACATGTAAAGGAAAGAGAAGATGTGCACGATGTGGGGAAGACCATGAGTATGAAGAATGCAACAAGAGCAGGGAACCAAAATGCTGTAATTGTGGTGGCAACCATAGTGTGGCACATGGGGGATGTGAAATAATGAAGAGGGAAGTGCAGGTCCAACAAGTTAGAGTAAGAAACAAAATATCCTATGCAGAGGCTGTTAAAGTGGTAAAGCAAAGAAATGAGGTTGGGGTGGAAAACAAGATGAATACAGGAGTAAACCAAACAAAGGAAAATAAAATGTATGTGGATCTAAGAAAATTAGTGACATTTATTGCAGGAGTTATAAATGCAACAATGGAAATTAAGTCAAACACAGAGAGAATTCAAGTGATTGTGAAAGCAGCAGCAAACCATCTTAACATCAATGAAATGACATGGGAGGAAGTGAGGGATGACCTCAGCGCTCAGGCCAGTCAGGAGACAGCGTGGACAGGATAACAACAATATGGTCTTGCTTCTTCAATGGAATGCAAGAAGTTTAATTTCAAATGGACAAGAATTGAAGCATTTTATTGATAAATTAGAAGAAGCTCCAGAGATTATTTGTATACAAGAAACTTGGCTAAAAGCCCAATTAGAATTTAAAATACTAAAATATTTGGCTGTTAGATTTGATGGGGTTGAAGGTAATGGTGGGGGGGGTGCCATATTTATTAGGGAAGGGTTGCCGTTTAGAGTGATTAAGAGAGGAAAAGATGAGTTTGTAATTGTGGAAATTTGGATAAAGGCAGAGCCGTTTACTATAATAAATTATTACAATCCATGTAGAAGATTGGACTTGGATAAATTAAAAGAAATTCAGGGACAAAATAAAAACAAAGTTATTTGGTGTGCAGATTTTAATGCCCATAGCAATTTATGGGGAGGGCAGAGAACAGATACAAATGGAGAGATAATAGAACAGCTGTTGTAAGATAATCAATTAGTATGTATGAATGATGGAAGAGGAACAAGAATAGATGTGCATACAGGAAATTACTCAGCTATAGATTTAACTTTGGTGTCCAGAGATTTAGCGGGATTATGTGAGTAGAAAATAGAACAAGAAACAACAATAGGTAGTCATCATTTTCCAATTTTTTGTAAAATCTTTATATCTAAAGAGAAAGGGATAGTAGAAAGGCAGGAAAGGTGGATATTTAGTAAGGCAAAATGGAAGATATTTAAATATATATGTGAGAAATATATGGAGGAAGCCAATTTAAATCTAGGTATAGAGAGTATAGAGGAAAAGATTAGGGAAGTTATACTGAAAGCAGCAAAAATAACAATTCCTGTAAGTGAAGGTAAGAGCAAAAAGAAAGAGGTGCCTTGGTGGACACAAGAGTGCAGTGAAGCAATAAGGAAAAGAAATAGAGCTTTTAGAATATTGAAGAAAACACACAATTTTAAAAATTTTATTGAATTTAAAAAATATCAAGCAGAAGCAAAGAAAATTATTAAGAAGGCAAAGAGGACAAAATGGAGAGTTTTTTTGTGATTCAATTGGCAGAACAACTCCTATAGCTAATGTTTGGGGAATGATTAAGAAAATGAAGGGAATAGACAGGACAGGACATACCCAATTCTAAAACATGAAGAAGGAATAGCAGTAACAAATGAAGAGAAAGTAGAAGTAATGGCAGGAACATTTGCAAAAATTCATAGTTCAGATAATTTAACAGAACAAGGGAAATTTAGGAGGGAGCAGACAAGAAGGGCAAATAATGTTATTTTAGAAGACAGAGCAAACCCAGGAAATGTAATGGATGTTTATTTTTCTATGCAGGAAATGAAGAAAGCAATACTGAGATCAGGACTAACAGCACCAGGAAAAGATCAGATATGCTATATTATGCTAAAACATTTAGGGAGTCAGGCTGAAGAAAAACTTCTAGGTTTATATAATAAGACCTGGAAAGAAGGAAGATTACCATCTAATTGGAAGGGAGCAATTATTGTGCCAATTATTAAACCGGGAAAAGATCCAACAAACCCTCTAAGTTATGGACCAATTGCACTTACTTCATGTTTAGGAAAGATTATGGAAGGAATGATAACAGAAAGGATTACATACTATGTAGAAAGTAAAGGACTTCTGTCTTCATGTCAAAGTGGATTCAGAAAAGGAAGGAGTTCAATGGATCCAGTTATCTGTTTAGAATCAGATATTAGAAAAGCTCAAATTAATAGGGAAATAGTGGTAGCAATATTCTTTGACATTGAGAAAGCATATGACATGGTATGGAAGGATGGGTTGCTTATAAAATTATATAAAATGGGGATTACAGGAAGGACCTATAATTGGATTAGAGATTTTTTGTTGAACAGAGTTATACAGGTACAGTTAGGAGTAATGTTACGTCCACCAAGGGCACAACATATTTGAGGACATGAGACAACAGATGAGGGTTCAACAATTATTTTTATTCATAAATTCTCTTCACTTTGATTTTCTTAGTTCAGCTTCTTCTGATTTCCTGTGAAGAAAATAAAGTTCAAGCCCTCAGATCCCGTGTCTCAAAAAAATAAAGAAAACAAATCCCCAAAAGTATTAACAGAAAGTTGGACCTGGTGAGCCGGTCAAACCGAACAAAACGGTACAGCAGAGGGCCAACCCTATACAGGGCCGTCGAAGCCCCTACTAGTACCGGACTAAAAACAAAAAGAACCTAATGAAAAAGAAAGATCGAAAACAGGACAACCGGTCCCACCAGGCCAAACACACAATGAAAAAACAAACAAAGGCCAACAGAGATACCGCATGGCAGGCAGGAAATCTCAGCTGCGGCCCACAGCGGCTGGTTTAGCGCACACCGCGCCTGGTGGTGGTGGAGCGAGCGGAAGCGAGCGGAAAGGCGGAGCCCAGGCAGGAATGGAGGGGAGGCTCCCTACATGCCGAAAGCCAGCCTATTTATAGGCGGACCAACAGCACCACAAATTAACGTAATTAAATGACCAAAAGAAATTATTCAAACTCCAAAATATATTTACAAAAGGTCATTTAATCAAGGTCTATAAGAAAACAAAAAAAAAGAAATAGACAAAAATCATAATGTGCCCGGAGCACATAACAGTAAAAAGATCCAATAAATATAAAATTGATAATGGAACTCCACAGGGAAGCATTATCAGTCCTTTATTGTTTTCAATCATGATTAATGATGTTTTCGAAGAAGTAGATCAGGATGTTAAGCAGTCATTATTTGCTGATGATGGAGCCTTGTGGAGGAAAGGGAGAAATGTAAGATTAGTGTGTGAGAAAATACAAAAAGCTATTAAATCTGTTGAAAATTGGGCTTATAAATGGGGAGTTAAATTCTCAGTAGATAAAACAAAGACGGTTGTATTTGGTAGGAAGAAGATCGAAGAAATGGATTTGAAAATGTATGAGAAAAAATAGAAAAAGTGAGTAAATTTTGTTTTTTAGGAATCATATTTGATTCTAAGCTTTTATGGAGTGATCACGTAAAGTATATTGAAGGGAAATGTAAAAAAGTTATAAATATAATGAGATGTTTAACAGGATTAGATTGGGGTGCAAATAAAATTAATTTAAAAAAGATTTATGTTGCTTTGATCAGATCAGTTTTGGACTATGGATGTGTAGTTTACGGGCAAGCTGCAAAAAGAGTGATTAGTAAGTTAGAAGTTATTCACAATCAAGCTTTGAGAGTATGTTGTGGAGCTTTAAAGACATCTCCATCTTTAGCAGTACAGGTGGAAATGGGGGAGATTCCTTTATATTTGAGGCAAAAGCAAATTATGCTGAATTATTGGGTAAGTTTGCAGGGGCATAAGGAGGAAAACAATACAGCAGTAAGAACGCTGAAACCTTGCTGGGAGAGTGAAAAAGCTAAAATAGACTGTTTTGCCTGGGCAGCAGATAAATGCATTAAGGAAATAGGTAGATAGGGAAAGACGTACTCTGCTGCGGTGCCTTATTCAAATACACCTTATTGGCTATTTCCATGTGTGAATGTAGATTTAGAAGTTTACAAAGAAATGCAGATAAATAAAGATAATAATTGGGAAAATTTTGTGAATAACAGAATTAGGAATATATATAAATCATTTACAGTTATATATACAGATGGATCAAAAGATTTAGTTTCAAATAAAACTGGATTTGCTTATGTTATTCCTGAACTAGGTATAGTTAAGAAGCAAAGAACATCTGATTATTTATCTGTTTATACAGTGGAAATGTTAGCAATCCTGATGGCCTTACAGTGGATAGAACAAAATAGAATTGAAAATGTTCTTATATGTTCAGATTCATTATCATCATTAATGTCAATTTTAAATAGGTCATCTGAAACTCGTATGGAATTAGTATATGAAATTTATGAAATATTATTTAGAATAACACAAATTCAAATAAAGATTAGGTTTATGTGGGTACCTGCTCATAAAGACATAGAAGGGAATGACAT
>NW_006800973.1:42333-43132 GCF_000485575.1 Poecilia formosa | reverse complement strand
TCTTGAGAGGAATTTTGACTCATCAAAATGTAATTGAAGATATGGTGATTTATTTTTCTTACTAGTCAGAATATAAATGCAGATATCTTCAGTTACCATTCTGGATAGTCAAAATGTAGTTTTGTCTAGTAAAAATGCATTTTTAGATATCTAGAATTTAATTACGGATAGTCAGGCGAAACCAAATTTATGATAAAATGGCCTGCCATACAGCAGAACCAGGAAGTTGAAACTTTGCAGTAAAATCAGCACGTTTGATTTCCATAGACATAATAAAAGAGTAGACCCACATTGGCTGCTCGGATCCAGAAATTACGGCGGCCATCTTGGAGCGGTTGTCCATCCTACCTACAGCAGAAGATGCCTCAGCACTGCAGGATATTTTGTTAAAATCAACCAACTGCTGTTGTCAGGGCTCGGGGGATAACTTTTCATAAGTGAGAATATTGTTTATATTGTGTGAATAGAATATTAATGTACTGTATTCATGTCCACCAGCAAAATGTCAGCTAATATTAGCTATATAGTGCTTGGTGTAACACAATATGAAGACTAATATGAAGATTTTGTAAATCTTAGAAAGTTAAAATTATATTGTAATATTTATTTCTAAGATAGTGCTCTGGTGTCAGATAATCTAAATCAAACAATATATTTATGTCTGTAGATAAAGTCTTCATGAGGAAGGAGAAAAGTTTTGATAAAAATCAGGGTTTACTTATTTTGATCATAGCTGTAGTGATGATTTAAAAAAATGTTATAGTTTATTTAGCATATGACAGGAAAAAATTGTAAATGG
>NW_006800973.1:39319-41452 GCF_000485575.1 Poecilia formosa | reverse complement strand
AATTAAAAAAATTTTTTAACTAAATATTTTCCTATCTAAAAATTGTAATTTTCTAAGCATTTCATTTTCCACTTTACATATTTAATTATCTATTTTCATTTTCAGTTAGGCAGTAGGATGCACCATCATGTCATGTTTTCAGTTTTGCTTCCATTCAGCAACAGTTGGTGAACAGGTTTAATCCAGTTTTATTGTTTTTCTTGCTACTAGCAGCAGAATGTGCAACAATGTGTCGAGTCTAGAAACTTAGAACAGTCATGAAACACAAATAAGAGAGGAGACGTGAATAAGGTTTTACTGGCGAGGAGAGCAACAGAAAAGAGATCAGTTACAATAAATTTCCTACTGCTCTGAGTCTCTTCTACCTCTTATTAGAGATTAGGTGCCCTGGTTACTCAGATTGAAACTGCCTACAGGGGTGGGGGAAATGCAGTCTCAATCACATTCCAGTTCACACGAAGCATTGTTATTAATTAGAAAACTGCATCGAGCCGCGCTTCAACTGATTCAGTTTATCAAGTTCCAGCCAGATAGGCCGAGCTGCAGCTCGTCACGTGAAGCAGGTCATCTAGTCCTTTCTGATCAGAGCGATTTCTCCTAAGGACGGGGAGAACAATCTGTTGTTAGAGATAATCGTGTTGCAGAAACAGTCTGTGAGAGTCGGTCAAAAGTTTTCAACACAGCAGTCAAAAGCTTTAACCGACATGGTAAAAAGCTAACACTTCAATGTAAGAGTGAAAACAACACATAACAACTCTAACATTTCCCTCCTGTTTTCTCACTGTTACATAAGTGTGAATTACCTAAAATCTAAGAAAAGGAAAAGGAACAATAAAATGCAAGTCATTTTTTTCTCCACAAAATATAAACACATGCTATAAAGAGAAATGTAATGTATAAAGGAAACAGCAGGAAAATCACTTGTTTCCACATTTTCAGTGTAGGAGTCAGTCATCAGATGATTTAATCTGTTTATCGGTTACAAGACATCATCATATAATCCTCTGTCCAGCGCGTCCCCAACTGGAACATTAATATTTTATATTAATATTCCAGTCTGTGTCAGAGGTTGGCCTGACCAGCTGATAGCTGATCACAGCAGGGTTAAACGTCTTTAGCATCATGCTATGACGTGCCACCAAGGTCCCAAGGCGAGCCAGAAAAGAAAGTCAAAAGGACGTGATCCATGTGTTCCACTTTCCACGTAGTTTTTAAGTACCTCCAGGTCGTGCAGAAAACTGACCTTCAGTTTTCATTCTGGTCTAATCTTCTAGTTCCTCGGACATTTTTCTCCAAGCTGAAAAATGTTCTGCAGGTTCTGAGTTTCAGGTAGAAGTTCTGAATGAAACTATGAAAATGAATGAAAATATTAAGATTTTCTGACTTGTATTCTTCAAAGCACCATCATTTGACCTTAATCAGCTGGTTCCAAGATGGGAATAATTTAATGTAAATTAGGATTTCATGAAAGTTAAAGCTGAGATTGAAAAAAGAAAAATCTCTTATTGACATTTAAACAGGAACAGGATGAGCAGCAAATGAATCAAATGCAGAAGAATATATCTCTTTATTGTTAACTAAAAAACATTAATAATAACTGCAGCAAATATACAAAAGGATCATTTAACATTTGAATCCAAAACATATTTAAGAAAATAGGAGCTGAAAGAAACAGAAAATGTCCAGTGATTGAGAAAAACTGATATAAATTCAAAGAAATCTGGTGGATGAACAAAAAGGAAAAAATAATAAAAAGAGAAACATAACATCCTGAGATTAATTTTAAATCTTTGACTTGAAACAGAAAAACAACATGTGGATCCTGGAATAATCCCAGCCTCAATTTTTAAAAGACTGGAAGAAGAAGAAATTTCTAAAGAATCATGAAGATTTTCACAAAAAAGTTTGGATGCATAAAAACATGTTTCTGAATAATCATGTAGAGACTGATCCATCTGTACAACTATGAGAGTTGTAGAGATAAATCTTTAGACTCAACTCAGCACAGAAACACTGAGGAACCATAAGAACAAAACCCAAATCCAGGAATCAGAGGTTCAGTGAATGTGGTGTTGAAGGTGTGGAGGAGGATCAGTGAGTCAGAGGAGACTCTGTAGAAGGACAGAATGCCAG
>NW_006800973.1:36529-38204 GCF_000485575.1 Poecilia formosa | reverse complement strand
ATACAAACATTAAAAAGGAGAAGCTGCATCACATTCAACAAAGAGTTCAACAAGAACCAAACATTTGATCTCTGAGCTCAGACTCACAAACCAGGGAGAGGCTTCCATCATCACACACATCTGACAAACACCTCCAACCTTTCAGCACTTCCTCTACCAACCAGCACCACCAGGTGGCGCTCCACACATTTACAATCAGACCAAGAAGAAGAAGCAGCTTCCTGAATCCTCCAGTTAATTTCTTCCTGTCACTGAAACATTTCTACTCTAAAATCTACATTTGCTCTCAGCCACATGTCTTCAATATCTATAGAAGCCAATTATCTTTTTCTGTGTTTATTGCCACCAGAGAGCATATTTCATTTTGAGTTCTGAATACTGTATTTTCCACACTATAAGGCACACCTTCAATGAATGGCCTATTTTAAAACTTTTTTCATATATAAGGCCTACCGCATAGAACAGACGGTACAATAAAGGCTGGAGTTACGTTATGGAGCTGCACTAAAGGTGAATGTCTAAAGCCACTTTGTTGACATAAAGAATGTCAACAAAACAGTCTGACTCCGGTCGGCGAGGAGAGCCCTTCGACTGGGCCGGGGCGTGGCCGGACGATGGTCACCCTTCTCCGTTCGTGCACAGCATGTTCGTGGAGAACCTGGTGCTAAATGATTTGCAGACAACTTGATTATAGAAAGTCGGTAGGTAAATAGGTCAGTCAAACTTTATTAACTAACCATTGTTCTGACAACTATCCCAGCATGCACCGCGCGTTTCTTCTTCTACGGGCGAAAATGAAGTCGGCGGCTGCTTACCGTAGTTGATAGACCTGTTGTGGCTCAATATTGGTCCATAAATAAGGCGCACCGGATTATAAGGTGCACTGTTGGCTTTTTAGGAAATTGAAGATTTTAGGTGCGCCTTGTAGTGCGGAAAATACGGTATGTCTGAAATTATATGGGGTTATTTAAGGTCAAGGGTGATTCAGTTCAGGTGTTGCTAATGGGAAGTGGCAAAACAATGTACATTGTACAGAAGATAAATGACTATGATTATAAATCAAATAGAAGATTGTATTCAATATTTGCCGTGAATATAGCTGATAAAGCCTCCAAGTAGTTTTGAAGCGTTTTGCACTTACATCACTATGACGTCACTGCGACTAGTTGACGTTGACTCGGCTATTATCGCAATGTAGTCGACCTTAAAAAATATGAAGTCGTTCAAACCCTACCAGGAACAACAGCAACAAGTAGCTTAAAATACAATATTTTAGCTGCTACACTACCAGCAATCTGTTTATGATGTCATTTGTCTGCATATTTTTAACTTCCTGTCCTTCAGCCAATCAGCTTCTTGTATTTTCTCAGTAGACCAATCAGTGGAAGCCCCGCCCAGCCCATGATGTGAAGACAGAGAGACAAACTGAACTCTGATAGGAAACAGTTTAAACTGATTTTCTCTCTCCAACCTCTTGGTTCCACATGGAGCTATATTTGGCCCCCTGCTGCTCTGATCAACTAGGATGCAGCAATCTGTCAATAATCCAGAGTTACACTATCAGTGGAAGCCTGACCTCCACTTTTCTTAATAACTTTCTTTATGATTCTTTCAGCCTGGAGAAAATGAAAATTATCCATTATGTGTTGAGATTGAGCAGGTTTACCATGTCACA
>NW_006800973.1:35525-36368 GCF_000485575.1 Poecilia formosa | reverse complement strand
ACCTTCTCTGCTCTTTCAGCAGGTTCCTCCATCCCTGAGCGCTTCCAGTGTCCAGTCTGGATCCTTCAGTCCAGCCGAAGGCAGCTTCACTCCTGAGTCTCCTGGATGATTGTAGCTCAGGTCCAACTCTTTCAGATGGGTGGGGTTAAAGGTCAGAGCTGAGGCCAGAGAAGCACAGCCTTCCTCTGAGACCAAACAGCCTGATAAGCTGCAGACACACAATTCATCACATGATGAGAAGATGAGAACATTGAGGTAGAGCCCAAGGTCTGAACTGGACATTTTCATGAGAGACAACACTTAATAAACTTATTCTTAACTGTGTTAAAAACTTGAAAAAGTCATAAAACTGTATTTCATTCTGCAGGTAATAAAAACCAACAATTCTGTCACTTGAAGGATGGATGACAAAGTTGAACAATTGCTTACTGGATGGATCTGCAATAATGCTCTTTTTTTAACCTAGGATGCAGCAATCAGTATCCTAGGTGAAGGATCCACACATCAAGGATCCTGGACATCGATCTGTACTGCATCCTGCACCTAGAGTTATATTCTTATCATTCAAGCCTGACCCCCACCTTTTTTAAATATCTCTCTTCTTGGTTCTTTCACCCTGGAGTAAATGAAAACCATCTGTGTTTATATGCTGAGACCGAGTATGATTAGACATGTCACAGTCAGACATCCATTATTATAACAATCTACTACTGAAATAATACGTACAATTGAGAACAGCTAATAGAAATAAATCTGGTTTCACCAGGATTGGTCACATTTTACCTGAGAGTTTCCAGGTTGCAGTTTGGACTCTTCAGTCCAGCAGAGAGAAGCTTCACTCCT
>NW_006800973.1:34320-34984 GCF_000485575.1 Poecilia formosa | reverse complement strand
AGCTTCTCTTTGAGAGGTTACAGCCACTCAGTCTGAGGAGACAGGGAGGAAAATATGTTATTAAACAATTCATCAGAATGAATGTTTTTATTATCAGTCAACAATGTTCTCCTTGGAAAGATTGAAAAAAATATCAAATTTTTCCTAAATCTCCAACCATGAAGATTGGATATTTTGGAGGCAACTTCTGAATTACAAGCAACAAGGAGGCTGGCAAGAGAAATATTAAATTTTACAATGAACTGCATTAATCCACTGTCAGCTTCAACAAAAAGAAGAGGGTTTGTGCTGCTTCAACATGTAACATTATGAATATTTCTTAATGAGAGACAATCTCGCTTCATATCATCAACTGCTAGTGGCTGACGGTGAGGAAAAAATGTGCCAATAAATAACAAAATATGACTATCATTACCTCATCATTAACAGATTTCAACCAAAAATACCTGCAGTAACAATGTGTGTCCTTACAGAGCTTTGTTGGAGGCTTTAACCACTGGCAGCAGCCTCAGAAGAGCCTCCTCTGAAGCAGAGTATTTCTTCAGGTCAAACACATCCAGATCTTTTCCTGATGACACTAAGATGAAACCCAGAGCTGACCACTGAGCAGGAGACAGTTTATCTGTGGAGAGACGTCTCCATCTGAGAGACTGTTGCATCTCCT
>NW_006800973.1:26420-33266 GCF_000485575.1 Poecilia formosa | reverse complement strand
AAGACTGTTTTCCCAATGCCAGCCACTCCCTTTGTCATTACTGTTCTGGTTGGTTGATCTCTTCCGGGAGGGACTTTAAAGACGTTTTCTTGTCTGATTGTTGGTTCTGGTCTGTGTGGTTTCCTGGATGCTGTTTCAATCTGTCTGACCTCATGTTCATCATTGACCTCTCCAGTCCCTCCCTCTGTGATGTAGAGCTCTGTGTAGATCTGGTTCAGAAGGGTTGGACTTCCTGCTTTAGCAATCCCCTCAAACACAGACTGGAACTTCTTCTTCAGACCAGATTTAAGTTCATGTTGACAAACTGCAGCAAAATGTTCTAAAATAACAGAAAAAGTAAAATAATGAAAGAAAAATATTCTTCTCAATCATCATCTCAAGATGATTTGAATCAACGTGATTCCATCTCATCAGACATCAGTAAATGTGTCTGTTAGAATTATGTTTGTTATCATTCTTACATTTGTAAGTTTATGTTACTAGTCGTTTTTCTATTTAGAAGTGTAGTGTTCAAATTTGTTAAAACTGTGGAGACATAATTAAATCTTTCCTTAACATCAAGCATGTTTTTTTCAGATGGTGACTTAGATCTTCTGAGCTGTAAACCTGTCTGTGTGTTAATTTAGTTTCTGTGTCTCCCTTCTTTATTTCCAATCTCACATCCTGTAAAGATAGGATGTGGTTTTCACCCCCCCCCCCCATTCCACATTTGTTTTCACACCCTTCATGCTAATAAAGAGACAAACAAACTAGAGTTTTTCAGAACATGTGGTGAGTGACTTGGAGATTTTGCTATGTCTTCTCCTTCTGCATAAGTTTGTTTGAAAACTCATGTACGTTGTCTGTGGTTCTTCTTTTATGTAGGTTTGAGAAAATACCTATCATTCTGGTGCCGTGATCCAGATTCTCAACATACCCGTTCGCTGACAGACGAAGAACGACGCGCTGAAACCGTGCACGCGCAGAGTCAACAGGACATGGAAACAAAGTCCCGGGAAGTGAATTCTTCGCCAGGCCAGTGTCCTAGGTCCGACTTTGTCTGCCAATGATGGATTGGCGAGATCCGACCGGACAAAACGAAACAACAGAAACGTGAGTGGGAAAGCGTTATTCAGATAACTAGTCCCAAAGTTGGGTTTGAGTCCCAGGGAAAGAGCCCCTCTATTTTTTAGAGCCCCTCTCTGGATGAGGTGCCCTATAAGCGAAGAACCTCATGTTGGCAGGAGATTCTTTGTGTGTGTATGTTTGAATGGTGCTTAATTTCTCTGAGAGTAAAACTTTCTGTCCTCGGAATTAGAATCCTAGGTGAAGAACTGGACCAGAACTAGTCTGGCCTAGAAGACTGTTCTTCGGGGGACACTAAGCGCTCACTTAGAGCACTCTCTTTGAAGAAAAAGCACAAAATATCAAAACATTGCAAGCTAAATTGCAGAGTACTAAAATAATGGGAAATAAGGGTTGTTGTAATTCCTCACTTGCAGAGGATCCAAAAAGGGATGAAAAATACATGCTGTCCAGATTTTCTGGTAGCATGACATACATGTCAAAATGGAAAAAGAAATATAATATAGATGGAAAATGAAAAATTGAACATTTTACCCTCTAATATTGTCAAACTTTAGTGACAATATTAGAGGGTAAAGTGGTGGGAAGAAAAGGAAGGAAGAGAGAAAGGAAAGAGAAAGAGCTGGAATGTGCTAAGCAGTGGTTAGAAGCAACTTTAAAAAGAAGAGAACAATTAGGAAAAACAAAGAAAAAAGGAGTAAATGTGAGCGTATGATTCAAGATCTACACGCAGTGAATGACGGAGTATAAACCAGAGCACCAAATGTGCCAGATCCCCACACACTGCTAAACTCACTTAAGCTGGGTAATAAATTCTTTACAGTAATTGATCTCAGCAATGCTTTCTTCTCAGTAAGTACTTACTTACTTACTTCTCAGTAAGTAAGTAAAATTAATTTGCTCTCACCAGCAAGTTACCTATCTTACACTACAACGCTTTTGTCTCAACAACACATAGTTATAAAACGATGTACAGTACTGAATCCAGCAACATTACTTCCTTTACCTGATTATGTAACTCCACACAGCTGCTTAGAAGCTACTGAACATTTACAACTTCCTAGACCAGACTTACAAGACACTCCTTTGGCAAGTGGAGAAGTTTGGTTCATTGATGGGTCATATTCAAAAGATTCTACAGGAAACAATCAGACAGGTTATTCTGTTGTTGTTTTACCTGATAAAATAGTTGAAGCTTGAAAACTGTCAAGCACCCACTCAGCACAGGCAGCAGAATTAATAGCTTTAACAAGGGCATGTGAACTAGCTCAGGGCAGACATCTGGCTGTTTACACAGACAGCAAGTATGTGTTTTCAACATTATTTTATTTTGCGAAACAGTGGGACCGTCGAGAAATGATAACCTCAACAGGGAAACCAGTCACCCATGCATCTTTGCTTAAAAATATTTTGCAGGTCATACATTTGCCAGCTAAACTAGCAGTTTGTAAGTGTGCAGCGCACACCACAGGAAAGGATGAAGTTTCAAATGGCAACAGATTAGCTGATAAAATAGAAAAGGAAGCTGCAGCAGGGAAGCCTGGGGGAGACAATTTCTCAATACAGACTGAAGATCTTCAAGTAATACACAAAGCTGTGTTGAAAGACATGCGAGATAATGCTCCAAAGGCAGAAAAAATGTGGATAACTAAAGGTGCCACACTGAATGATGATAAAAAATTTTCAGTAAATAGTAAGCTGGTCCTTCCAAAATCTCTATTTAGAGCAGCAGCAATTTTGACACACGGAAATTGTCATGTGTCAACAGGGGGATGATCTCTATGATACAACAAGCATTTCACTACATATGGATTCAATTCTTACTTAAAAATTTTTTGTACTGCATGTCCAGGCTGTGTTAAAAACAGTCCTCAAGGAAACATGAGACCAACAGGAGGAAGTTTCCCAAAACCCTCTTATCCATTTCAAACAATGCATATGGACTTTATTGAACTCACACATAGTGGACCATATAAATATTGTTTGATGATTGATGCTTTTTCTAAATAGGTTGAAATAACCCCAGCGAAGCATGTAGATGCTTTGACGGTAGCTAAAGCTATATGTAAAACTATTATCCCAACACATGGTATCCCACAAACTATTTACAGTGACAATGGGCCACATTTTGTAAACCAGGTAGTATAAAACATGGCTACTCACTTAGGAATTACATTAAAGAATCACTGTGCCTATCACCCTCAGAGTGCAGGGCTGGTGGAAAGAACAAATGGAACAGTGAAAAGCAGATTGAGGAAATGCATGGAAATTACTGGTAAGCCATAGCCAGAATGTTTAGATTTGGTAAAGCCTTATATGAAAATTACTCCCACACAGGAAGGGTTAACACCATTTGAAATAATCCATGGAAGATCATATAGATTACGTATATTTTCTTCAGATTTATAGAAAGCAGATGAGGAGCAAACTTTGGCAGATTATATGATCAGGATCTTGAAACAGAAAGAGGTGTTAAATGCAAATGTACTGCCATTTGACTGTCCTCCTCTACAGGAAACCACCCCCATCCAGCCAAGAGACTTTGTCTACATAAAAGTCATCAAAAGAAAGAATTGGCCCAGCCCACGCTGGGAAGGACCGTTCCAGGTGTTGATGACCACACCAACAGCCTTAAAGATTGCTGAAAGACCCAGCTGGATACATCTCAGTCACTGCAAGCTGCAGAGTGTTGGAGCACTAATTCGGGGTAGCTAGGAAGCCAAGCTTCAAAGGTGTTCCAAACCAATAGGGTGGTTTGTCTCAATGCTCGTGAAGAAACCGACAGATCCCTCACTTTAGTTTAGTTTCTGTACACCGAGCAGCAATGGGGACTCCATATCCCAGATGGATCTTCTGCTGTGTTGTGACTGCAGCATGTTTACCGTTGGAAGGGGAAGTGATCACACCTTCAGCAGGACAAAGAAGGAAGCAGATGTGTCCCCCTTCAGACCAATCTACATAACTACTGCACCAATCTGTGGTAGCAACTAATGAATAGGACTGCATATGAAGGAAATTATGTGTGCACAGCTACCTTATGCCACACACAACTCAAGACTCCGACCAGGGAACATCTTAGATGAAAAGCAGATGTGTCTCTATGACCTGAGTACACAACCAGAACACAGTTTCTCAGCAGGAAAGAACGAGTGGAGTACAAGAAATTATTCCATGCCACTCCAGACGACAACAACCACTCAAAGACCTTCAGATTAACTAAACCTATGGAAGACATCCTTCCATTTCCCCAGACATTATTGAAATTTCCAGAAATAATTTCCTTGGCAGGAACCAAGCCAGGATCCCTCTGAAACTGTGTGTACAACAATGGAACCACACCACTAGGAATGGTCCCATGGAACATGTGTAACAAAGTTTACACATTTTGTGAAATGACACCAAAATTCATCAACTGCAGCAACTGCAAGGGTTAGAGGTCGATCCAAGGCTGGAATGCCTGGAAGAATAACCCAGACTGTTAGGACCTGCTTCAGGAGAGGAGATTTAACATCACCCAGAAGAAGTTGGAAAAAGACTTATTGCAGTGCCATAGTGCCAGGAGATGAAGGAACGCGCACAACGGCTGACTGGTACTTTCTGTGTGGACATGAGGCTTATGTAGCCTTGCCAAGAAGTTGGGGAGGATTATGTGCTTTGGTCTCTCTTACTAGCCCGGTTGCATTCATCAGAAAAATACACCAACTTTCATCCTCCCGCTCCAAGCGCTCAGCCATGCCAGAAGTAGAAAGGTGGGGAGGCATTGCTACAAAGACTGGAGTTCCTTGGGAGTTCAGAATCTGGGCCAGAAGCGAAAAGGTTATGCAAGGCCTATTCCCAGGGTGGGAATAGGTGAAGTTCGAAACCATGTTGAACTCAACAGGTATGCCCTACTGAGACTTATCAACAGGACACGTGAACTAGCCAACGGCACCACGAGAGAGCTGACTGAACTGAGAAACATGGTTTTGCAAAACCGTGTTGTATTGGATCTACTCACAGCCTCTCAGGGAGGTGTGTGTAAAATCATTGGTCCAACGTGCTGCACTTTTATTCCAGATGAGACAGAAACTGGTGGAACTATTCATGATGCTCTGCATGAATTGGAAGAGCTCAGAACCTATGTGGACAGTGCATCTCATGGGTCACAGCCTTTTGACTTTCTTTCCTGGTTCACCTTTGGCACCTGGTGGCAGCTGCTGTTAAAGATTGTAACATCCATCTTAACTGTACTGATCCTATTCTATCTTTTTACAACATCATTCCATGGCTTTGTAGCATGGTGCTAAAGACATTTAATGCTGCCATGATCAACTATCAGATGGTCAGGGTAATCTCTGACACCGATGAAGATTACATTGGAGAAAGATGAAGATGAACTGAAAACAGGAATGTATGATGATGTCGTGTAACTAATAAACAGATTAAATTAATTGTTTTATGACTCCTACACTGAAAATGTGAAAACAAGTGGTGTTTGTGCTGAAAGAAAATGTGCATTTGGTTTTCTACTGTTTCTTCTATAATTCATTTTTTATAGCATGTGTTTGTATTCTTTTACTCAGCAAAATACATTATGTATATTTCATTTTTTTAGATTTTGAGTAACTTTTATGTAACAATGTTAAACAGGAGAGAAATGTTAGTATTGTAGTACTTGTAAGCATCTGCTTATCTCTGCATTATTTCCCATACTAACTAGGCTGATCTGAGTTTAAGTGCATTACAGTTAATTTACTTCGTTAATAGAATTCTGCATGCAGCGGTTGTGTGTTCTGGGGGAATGTTTTTGTTTTTAGTTCTGGATGCTCGCTGACTCTAGTGTGGACGTGTAAAGTTCATCTGCATCGGCGTTAGAGCACATAAACTATCAAGTTGTACTCCGGTTCGGTTATCTTCATTAAAAGAAGATCAGCATTATTCCTTCCTGGAGTGGTCATTATCCCGCACCTTTACAATCCATCCGTGGCTCCCGTTAACAGTATTATTATGTTTATCATTCTTACATTTGTAAGTTTATGTTACTAGTTGTTTTTCTATTTAGAGGTTTAGTGTTCAAATTTGTTAAAACTGTGGAGACATAATTAAACCTTTCCTTAACCTCAGGCATGTTTTTACAGATGGTGACTTAGATCTTCCTGGGATACTCCTGAGCTGTAAACCTGTCTGTGTGTTAATTTAGATCTGTGTCCCCCTTCTTTGTTTCAAATTTCACATCTTGCTGTGAAGATAGGATGTGGTTTTCACCACTTCCCCACATTCCTTTTCACACCCTTCTTGATAATAAAAGAGATAAACAAACAAGGTTTTCAGAACACATGGTGAGCGGCTTTAGAAGCTGTTCACTGTGTCTTCTCCTTCTGTAGAAGTTTGGTTGAAAACTCATAGACATTGTCTGTGGTTCTTCTTTTATGTAGGTTTGAGAAAATACCTATCAGTGTCATTTATCCATCAGGTCAAATCTTTGTAGAAATCCTCTTACTGCTCTGCAGACGGTCAGCCAGCTCCTCCTGCTTCATCCTCCTCAGGAAGTTCAGTGTGATCTTCATCACTGCCTCTCTGCTGCTCCTCCTCTGCTTTTCATCATCACCTCTCAACACCTCATCATCCTCTCTCTGACTCTCTGAGCATTCTGGGTAATCTGGACTCAGAACCTTCTGGATCTTCTTCAGCTCGTTCTTCGCAAAAGTGACAATGTTTTCCTCCAGCAGCTGGAACAGAATAATAGATGAAGGAAACATCAGACTGAAATCATGGAGCCAAACACCAGATGGATGTTGGACA
>NW_006800973.1:21584-24812 GCF_000485575.1 Poecilia formosa | reverse complement strand
GTCAGACAGCAGAGAGGCAGAGGAAGCTGCATCAGCTGCTGCACTTCTACTATCAGTCCACTAGATGGAGACATGGAGCAACATTTACATTCACTGGTTCAACCTGCACTTCTACTATCAGTCCACTAGATGGAGACATGGAGCAACATTTACATTCACTGATTCAACCTGAACAACAGGAAGGATTTTAGTTAATTTTTAATCACTACAAATGATTAAAGCATTTGCATTAAATGCTACATCAAAGATTATGTAGATATTTTACTTTGAAAGGAAGCAAGAAGTTATTGTTGTTTTTGACCTTGATGGTGGAGACCAGAGTTTAATTAGTGTTTCCCAACCCTGGTCCTCAAGGCACACTGTCCCACATATTTTAGAGGTTTCCCTGCTTTAATGTGTCTGACTCAACTGACTGCAGTTCAACAAACGCCTGTTAATCAGTCATTAACTAAAATCAGCTGGACTGAAGCAAGGAAATACCTAAAACATGCTTGAGGACCAGGGTTGAAAAACACTGGATTGTAGGAAAAAAAGACAAAACATGAATCAGTTTGTTCAGAAAAGAAATAAAAGAAACATTGTCCTTTCATCATGCTGTTGGATTCCAGTACATCAGTAATATAATACTGACCTTCAAAAAAGCAGAGAGATTAAACTTTGAGGTGAAATAAGCAGTGAATCTTTACAAACTTCAGAGAGCAGAAAGAAACAGGAAAGTTCCTGAAGACAAAGTTCAAATAGGAAACAAAACAAACTTACAGTTTGTTCAAACGACTCAAAGAGTTGAAGAACATTAGAACAACAAGTAAAGATTCAACAACCTGATCGAAGCCTCACCGTCACAACGGAATTAAAACTGAAAGTAAATGTGACAGAAGTTGCGTAACTGATGACGTCACAACTCACCTTGTTTGTATGTTTGTAGTTTCTTCTTTCAGAGCAGCAGAACCAGGAAGTAGAAGGTCTACAGTGAAATCGGAGGCAGGTTGATAAAGACTTCAGGAGGAAGGAGAGAAGTTCTGATGAAAATGAGGATGTACTTACTTTTGTGCATGACTGGTGATGATTGTAAAAAAAAAAAAAAGAAATATTCTAGGTTATTTAGCATGTCACAGAAAAAATGTCAAAATGCATAGAAACTAGATATTTGTATGATTTAGAAATAAATATTTAACTTCAAAGCGAATATTTATTATGCAACCTACAAATGTATTCTCCAAATTAACATTTGATTTTAAATTCAATATTTTCAAAGTACATTTGTCTATTTTTGTTCTAGTTGTTCAATCAGACGCTCCATCATGTTGTCATGTTTCAGTTTCTCCTCCATTCAGGAACAGTTGGTGAACAGGTTTAATCCAGTTTAGTGTAATGTGAACAGGTTTAATCCAGTTTAGTGTAATTATGAACAGGTTTAATCCAGTTTAGTGTAATTGTGAACAGGTTTAATCCAGTTCAGTGTAATGTGAACAGGTTTAATCCAGTTTAGTGTAATTGTCTTTCTTGCTACTAGCAGCAGAATGTGCATCAATATGTAACATTGATCTTTAGTGAGTAAATCCTTGGTGTTTCTGTCCAGCAGAGACAGAAGAGGCTCCATGGGGACATCTGTCCTTAGAATGTCCTCAATCTGCTGCTTCATTTTCTCTGGAAAATGAACCCTTTTGCTCAGTTCCAAAAAGGGAGTGAGCAAAAGGGTGAAAAGTGATGACGATTCTAGGGGCCTTGACAAGCAGGGGGCACTCCACAATTTAATTATTTATATTTTGTTCATAGACATAAAATAAAAAAAATCAGGGTCCTGTCAAATACAAAATTAATCATATCGTATTTTCAAAGATTGTTTTTAGCAAGTAAAAATTGTATGTTACCCCTCCCAGACCGAAAAATACACATCCGTTTTTGCCCTGAACCCCCCTGAATCTGAATGAAATGGTTCGTTCCTGCTTGGAGCTTAACAGTGACGTGTGCAGCTACAGTTAGTAGAAGCTGCAGATGAATACAGCTGCGACTGTGGTAGTTACTATGCTGCTAAGAAATGTTATAAAATCAAGTTTTCAAATAGAGAGAGGGAGAGAGAGAAAAAGGCAAGAGTGTTAATTTAGAACCCAGTTTTTCTCCAAGAGAGGTGAGTAGACTGTGAGATTATCAACCATTTAGCATAATTAGCTTAGCTACAGACTACTGTTTGCCTCAATTTCACTAGCATTTAATAAATTAAGGAAAAAAATTACCAACATATTCATATATTTAACTTGTTCCCTGTGCCTTTTACCACTTAACAACAGGTGAGTCAGTCAGCAGCAGCTCTAACCCACGTCCCTCCTGATCCGTCCTCTCCTGAGTGAAATTAAAGCTGCAGTATGTAACTTTTTTATAAATATGTTTTTTCACATATTTTTTAAAACTGTCATTACGTTGTGACAGTATGATATGAGAGGTAATCTGTGAAAAATCTATTTCCTCTCCCGTCTCCCATGGTTCTCTAGAAACAACCAGTCAGTGGCAGAAGAGTTTTAGTGCTGTCAATCACAATCTCATGTGGTGCTGCTCATCCTTCCTCCCCCTTGATTTGTGCCATGCTGCAGCAAGCATAACACAGAGCTGTGCAGATTCAAACTGTGAATGCTCAATTTAGTTAGCATAGCTACCAATGATGGCAGATAAACGGTTTCTTGTAATGATAAGTTGTTTCTCCACCATTAGCACATTTAGCAGTGAGTGAATGAGGTTAATTGAAAGCGCTAAGAGCATCCTACTAGTTCTGATTGGTTGTTTTGGTCAGAATGGTGCATTATTTTAACCAGTAATAGTAGTTCAAGGAGGAAGTGGAGCAGATTGATTGTTTTCACAGATTATCTTTCTCATAACAAACTGCTATGACATGGTGACAGCTTTAATTATTATGGAGAAAACATTTTTTTCTTAAACTTATGTACTGCAGCTTGAATAAAATGCAACTACATAGGATTTTTGAGAAGTCTGAATTGCTTTATGTGTAGTTGCACGTTGCTTTTGACTGTTGCTCATGGGGAGAGACATTTCAGTATCTAAAACTAATAGAAAAAATTTAAGCAACCAACTTGCATACTGGATGTGGACTGTTGCATGTTAAATTCATGAGCCAGTGTTGTGTTCAAGACCACCTAACCCGAGACCAAGACAAGACCAAGACCAGAGTGTATCGAGACCGAGACAAGACCAAGACTTTTGGGGTCCGAGACCAAG
>NW_006800973.1:17839-19424 GCF_000485575.1 Poecilia formosa | reverse complement strand
CTGTTATTAACAGTTGTATGGCATCAGCTGCAGCCAGACCTGTTTTAAATACACTTTGAAACCACGACAACGCATGTATATCCATCTAGTTATCACATTATGTCATATTATAAACAATTTAATGACTTATTTTCGTCATAACTTGTTGCGTATACTGACAACTACACTGACGGTCGGACTTCTTAATGCGCATGCGTTGGCATGGTACTCACTGCATGTAAGCTATTCTGACAGCGTATGGCTATGTGATAGAACACCGGCTATATCTGTCAGAAACATCATTACCATATGATTTTATTTAATCAACAACATAGAATCATGATCGTCATACACTTTATTAACAGTTGTATGGCATCCTGACTTAGCGGTTAAGTGAGTTTTACACGGGCGTGTGTTGTAGCTGACTCCAGCTGCAGCCAGACCTGCTTTAAATACACTTTGAAACCATGACAACACATGTATATAGTTATCATTGAAAACAATTTAATGACTTAGTTTCGTCATAACTTGCTGCGTATGGTGAACTGACTACTCCTCTGACAGTTTGACTTCTTCATGCGCAGGCATGGTACTCACCGCATGTATGCTATTCTGACAGCGTATGGTAATCTGATAGAACAACGGCTCTCAGTGACACTCCAGTCCTATCTAATAAGTAAAGAGTCGAGCAGATGAATCATACTGTTCCTGAATGTCACATCACTATATTGCAGACTTTTGGACACAGCGCCGTTGTCCCCATATATGCGACAAGTCAGTCAACATCTTCGCACAATAATTCAGCGCAGTGAGTGACAACTTTTTTTCATCACAATGCTTATGTGTCTCTATACAGCTAGCTTTGCTAACATCACGTCAATGGATCTTACCTTATTTGAGCTACTTTTCTAAGTGACAAAAAAAGTTAGACATTGTCCCCACTGTCTGTGAAAGCGAATCGCTGCTGAGTTAGCTGTGGCCATTGGATTTCTTATGATTTATGCAGCGATATTCCATTACTGACGATTAGACAAACATTTTCTGCCGCTGAGAGAAAACCACTGCGCATGTCTCAGAGCGCCGCGTGCGAGTGAAAGGTGGGGAGGGGAGAGGGAGGGGGAGAAACACGTAGTTGCTTGGATTTTAATCGGTGCATTTTGCATCCACTGAAAACAAAGATGTCAACAAATAAACTGGACAGTATGCTGTACGTTTAGTGATATTTTCACAGTTGCGGTCTTGACTGGTCTTGAAATAAAATGCCGAGTCCTCAGAGCCCGAGACCAAGACAAGACTGAGACCAAATGCGGTCGAGTCCGAGACGAGACTGAGACCATCAAAAAATGGTCTTAAGACCGGTATCGAGACCAGACCAATTTCAAGTACCACAACACTGCACCTGGCTATGAAGTTCAAAGCTTAATGAGGTTACCAAACCAATTTTGTGCATCAGTAAGTCAGTGAAAAATAGTTAGGAGTATTCAAATCAATAAATTGACAAGAGTACCCATATTTTTGCACCTGTCAAATTTAGTTTTGATGCATATTGCACATTTTCTGTTAGTACAATAAACCTTATTTCAATACTGAAATATTACTGCGTCCA
>NW_006800973.1:15228-17829 GCF_000485575.1 Poecilia formosa | reverse complement strand
TGGTCTTAAGACCGGTCTTAAGACCAAGACCAACTTCGAGTACCACAACACTGATAAATAGGAAACTTCCTGAAGACAAAGATCAATTAGGAAACAAAGCAAACTTACAGTTTTTTCAAACTATCCAAATATAGTTTGGATAGTTTCAAAACTATCCAACTGACTTTGAGGCCAGTGACTGGGTTTATGTGCTTTATTGGGTTTTAAATTAGAATAAAGTTAATTTTTAATATTTGTGTAAATAATATATATTTTGTATAGTCTTTTTATTTCATCATTCTAAGCCAGACCTACCTGGGTATTGTTAACTGGGAGACCCTAGGCCACTTGATATTTCAGTGGTCTACCAGTTGGCTTTAGGGCCACGTCCTCGGTCACAATCCGGGTTCTTTCCCCCGTGTTACAATTGTTTCTCTTCTTAAGCCTCTCTCCGTCACAACCACACTGCCAGATTATCCAACGCTTTCAGCTGGTAGTTTTCCATCGCTTCCATCTCGCCCTCATGGTTACAACCTCACTCTTGTTCCCCGGATCTCCCCCTTTGCCTTACCCTGTCAGATTGTTACTGATTGCCCTTCAGGATCTCGACCCACGCCTGTTTTTGGATACTCCGATCATGCCCACTCCCACAAAGCCCACTCCCACGAATTCACTCTGCTCTCTGCCTCATCGTGCATGACCTCAACCCTTCTGACCAAGGATCTGGACCTGGATTTGTTACTTCTGCTGAACGTGGAATAGAACGGTGATCTCCGGAGTTGTTGCATTGCCCTGCATCAGCACTTCCCCTCCCCGGGCACGCCCTCCTGGGCCCTCTGTTTTCGCAGTATCTGCTCGTCCCTCGGCTGATCATTTCAGGAACCGATTGCCAGGCCAGGATAGTGTTCTACCCTCACACTTGCTGTGAGAAACTTGCTGACATTGAGCAAGTGTGAAATCTTTTGCACATTCAACCCTTTGCACATTCTCTACCTGACACACCTTTTGACCACTTAACACTGACTTTTTTCAAATCTCGCCAACTACAGTTAAAAAATCAAAAAAGATCCTTCCTGTGTTGTCTTGTTGTTAAATCCTGTCCACCTGCTTTGTGGACAGGTGAAAACCTTCCTGCCAAAGTCCTGCTGCCTCCATCAGACCAGCTGACGGGTCGTGATGAAGAATTTTCAGAGGAAGCTCTGGACTCCAGATGCTGGCTGAGTTCAGTCCAGAGGCCGGTCCAGGTTCTGCTCATGACCAACAAACGGCTAAAGTCCAGGAAGGAAGAATCTGAATCCCAGCAGCCACTGGGGGAGAACCAGAACCTCTCCGTCCATCTGGATCAGACCTCCAGATCCACAACAGAGTGAGCAGTAAAACTTCACTCTACCAAGTACCAAGTACTACGACCTCTGACCCCACAGAGGACGTCGTCCAGCTCAACAGCTGGTTTAAATGTTTCTGGAAGGCTCTCCACCCAGAGAGCTATTGCTGGTCCAGTGGCCAGAGGTCGAAGCGGAGAGAGAAGATCTGGACCAACTTGGTTCTGACAGGAGGCCCAACAGATCGACGGTCACTGTTCCTTTACCTGCTTTCAGAGGGAAAATCGACATTTTATTATTGGGTTTTGAATCATTTACACTACAGACACTTTTCTACACCTTCACTCAGCAAATGTGAGATTTTGGGGGGATTTTTCTGAAAACATGAAATTAGGTAAAGACATCATAATTTCTAATCTTTTGACTAAGATTTAGATTAGATAAATAATTAAAAGTCTCAATAATGTTAACTTTATGCTGTATAACAAAATTAAAATATGTATAAAATCAAAAAGTGAAGTAAACAAATAACATGAACTGCATGAGGAGATTTTCACTAAAATAACAAAAAAGTTGATTTGACAAAAAGCTCAAATAACTCAATGTTTAACTTTATGCACTAATTTACAATTTAATATGCATCATTTATGCATGCATGTTCTTACCATGCTTTGCTAAGAACAAAAATATTCCTGTCTTTTCTCTAAATCTGTATTTAAATGACCCAATATTATTGATTATTCTGATGATTAATTAATCAGATTAAAAATGGTCACATTCTGAATATTTTTTCATTTAACCATTTACTCCTTTTTATAGTTTTATGCATTAAAATATACAAATAAACAGGTAATTATTTGTTTATTTGTATAAACAAATATACAAATAGTTCTGAGTTTCAGGTAGAAGTTCTGAATATAGTTACAACAATTTTCCATCTTAACTACAAAATGTTTATATTTATTAAACTTTCTAACTTGTTTCCTGCAGTTCCAGGGTGAGTCTTTCTTCATGACTCTTTAAGGAACGAGAAGCTCAATGTTTTTATCCAACCTTGTTATTAATCAGTGAAATAAGTTGGAGGAGAGACGTTTGGTTCCTGCTGCAGCTCAGTGTTAATCTGGTTAATCTGAGAGATTAGCTCCAGTCTAACACTGCAGTGAGGATTAAAAGCGGCCAGACAAGGTGAGGGACGGAGGAGAGGTCACCTTCAGGAAGTTTGAACCTCTGCAACTAACTGCATTTTAACCCCAACCAGCTGCTGATTTGACTGAGTTTTGGGATTTCCAGTTAAATCCTT
>NW_006800973.1:1946-15218 GCF_000485575.1 Poecilia formosa | reverse complement strand
ACTCATTATTTACACATGCAGCTGTTTTCCAGCTGTTCTCCACAGCTGGAGGGAGGGTGGGGGGATGTTTGGAGGAGAGAACCTGAACATTTCGCCTCCAGGTTTTACAGCTGGATTCTGACCTCAGCAGCTGGAACAACGACACAGATGAAACCAGAGACTCCTGGAAAATGGATGTTTGGATCTGATCAGGTCTGCAGATTCACTGACTGGGATTTATTCAGAAAATGTCTCAGAGCTGAGAAGAGCTGAGCTTCTTCAGACTGAATGCTGGGAAATCTTCACTCCTCCCATTCAGGGATGTTCAGGTTCCTATAGATTAAAATTTAATTCAAACATTAAAATATGTTAAAAAGAAGAAAAAAAAGACAATCTTGAATATTCAGTAAATTTGTTAATTACAATTTGAGAAAATCTACAAAATGAGGACTGACTAGAAATTATTGATGAAATTTTAACTAATTCCAAATTCTGACCATTAGTCTGTTTCCTGTTGGTGTGAATGTTTGTGTGTTTTGTGTTTGATAAATATTGTTTACTAAACTAAAGTTAGTGTTTGATTAAGCAGCTTAAGTTTCTAAAGGAATATTGCGTGAGATGATCTGAGATCTTAGTTTGTCTTTCAAGATGGGAATTTTTATTTTTCATACTTTGACACCAAAATTATATTTTGCTCTGTTAATTCTGACAGTGTAAGGAGGAAGTAGGACTGCCTACAGTCGACCTTTGACCTGTCTGACACTGAAACCTCCTGGCTCCTCCCACCTGCTGGATTTGTTCCCACCTTCAGTTTCCATAGCAACGTTCATCATCATCACCCTTTGAGTTTCACAGAGTTTAGGAAGAAAGAAAAAACCTGCCAAGCTGCTAGAATGAATGATGTTTATATAATAACTGAGCAGGAAATTTTTATTGTTAGTATTTACACATTAAAGGTTAATAAAACAGTTTAAATGGTTTTGAATATTTTCTGTTCTTTGTAGAATATTAAGGGATTTATTTGTAGGAATGACTTTTCATAATGACATAAAACACTTTTAATTTTATCTTTACTTTAGTTTCCTTTCCTTCCTCTTTACTTACAAACAAATCAAACTCAAAGCTTCTGAAACATTTTAAATTCTGTCTTTGGGAATTACTTAATAAAAACAGCTAATAGCTTCTGTTATGAAATAATGTATAATATAATGTACCATCTGAACAAAGCTTGTTTTAAAGTGCAGAGAACCTGTTGGTGAAATGCATCATGGGATGCTTTGCTGGTTGATCCCCAATGTCACATAATATGTTACACAATGTTTTGGATTCATTAAATTTATTAAAAACAGATTTACCTCTTACTTCTATAACTAAACTTAAAATTAAACTTTACAAAACACTTAAACCTTCACTAGGCTTCATTTAACTGGAGTTTTACCACAAAATAAATCTGGAGCAAATTCAGTTGATTCCCCTTCGTTCTCTAATAAATATGTTGTTACAATTTACAGTGTAGATGGTAAAATAATGAGTAGAGGTTCTGTTTGCTGAAATGATTGGATTTTTACAAAATGCTGCAAATCCTTGAAGTATGAAAACATTTTATCCTAACGAGACTTTACAGTTTTAGACAAGGATAAAAACATAAATCAACCGACATTCAGACTTCAGGTTAGATCTGCAGACCGACATCTCTGTGTGGCAGTGAGGCCCACACTGCTCAGCTCAGACACACAAACATTGACATGAAGCAGATTACAGAGCAGACGGCTGGTTTCTGATGCTGCTGATGACTCGGTTGCCATGGCGATGCAGGAGCTGCTGCTGCTGCTAAGCTAGCTGCCCAGAGACCTCAGGCAGTAAACTGACCCTTCTTTCATATGTACTGATGTGGAGATGGTTCAATTCTTTACATATTCTCTACCTGACTCACCTTTTGACCACTTAATGTTGGAGTTTTATCAAATCTCATGAACTAAAGTTAAAAATAAAACAATAATAAAAGATCCTTCCTGTGTTGTCTTGTTGTTAAATCCTGTCCACCTGCTTTGTGGACAGGTGAAAACCTTCCTGCCAAAGTCCTGCTGCCTCCATCAGACCAGCTGACGGGTCGTGATGAAGAATTTTCAGAGGAAGCTCTGGACTCCAGATGCTGGCTGAGTTCAGTCCAGAGGCCGGTCCAGGTTCTGCTCATGACCAACAAACGGCTAAAGTCCAGGAAGGAAGAATCTGAATCCCAGCAGCCACTGGGGGAGAACCAGAGCCTCTCCGTCCATCTGGATCAGACCTCCAGATCCACAACAGAGTGAGCAGTAAAACTTCACTCTACCAAGTACCAAGTACTACGACCTCTGACCCCACAGAGGACGTCGTCCAGCTCAACAGCTGGTTTAAATGTGTCTGAAAGGCTCTCCACCCAGAGAGCTATTGCTGGTCCAGTGGCCAGAGGTCGAAGCGGAGAGAGAAGATCTGGACCAACTTGGTTCTGACAGGAGGCCCAACAGATCGACGGTCACTGTTCCTTTACCTGCTTTCAGAGGGAAAATCGACATTTTATTATTGGGTTTTGAATCATTTACACTACAGACACTTTTCTACACCTTTACTGAGCAAATGTGAGATTTTGGGGGGATTTTTCTGAAAACATGAAATTAGGTAAAGACATCATAATTTCTAATCTTTTGACTAAGATTTAGATTAGATAAATAATTAAAAGTCTCAATAATGTTAACTTTATGCTGTATAACAAAATTAAAATATGTATAAAATCAAAAAGTGAAGTAAACAAATAACATGAACTGCATGAGGAGATTTTCACTAAAATAACAAAAAAGTTGATTTGACAAAAAGCTCAAATAACTCAATGTTTAACTTTATGCACTAATTTACAATTTAATATGCATCATTTATGCATGCATGTTCTTACCATGCTTTGCTAAGAACAAAAATATTCCTGTCTTTTCTCTAAATCTGTATTTAAATGACCCAATATTATTGATTATTCTGATGATTAATTAATCAGATTAAAAATGGTCACATTCTGAATATTTTTTCATTTAACCATTTACTCCTTTTTATAGTTTTATGCATTAAAATATACAAATAAACAGGTAATTATTTGTTTATTTGTATAAACAAATATACAAATAGTTCTGAGTTTCAGGTAGAAGTTCTGAATATAGTTACAACAATTTTCCATCTTAACTACAAAATGTTTATATTTATTAAACTTTCTAACTTGTTTCCTGCAGTTCCAGGGTGAGTCTTTCTTCATGACTCTTTAAGGAACGAGAAGCTCAATGTTTTTATCCAACCTTGTTGTTAATCAGTGAAATAAGTTGGAGGAGAGACGTTTGGTTCCTGCTGCAGCTCAGTGTTAATCTGGTTAATCTGAGAGATTAGCTCCAGCCTAACACTGCAGTGAGGATTAAAAGCGGCCAGACAAGGTGAGGGACGGAGGAGAGGTCACCATCAGGAAGTTTGAACCTCTGCAACAAACTGCATTTAATCCCAACCAGCTGCTGATTTTACTGAGTTTTGGGATTTCCAGTTAAATCTTTATTTTCCGGTTTGGGTTGAATCAGGTGTGGCCCACGTTGGGCTGTGGCGGGTCATATCCATGTTGGTTTATTCTCAGCTAAAACAGGTTTACTGTTATCAAATGTAAAATATGTCAGAGATACAGCGATCAGAGCTTTTCTGTCCAACACTGATTTCCAGTTTTCATTCTGCTCTGATCTTCCAGTTCCTGGATTTTTTCTCCAGAGAGAAAAATGTTCTGCAGGTTCTGAGTTTCAGGTAGAAGTTCTGAATGAAATGGGAAATATTGAGATTTTATCACTTTATGCTTCAAAGCATTGACCTCTGACCTTCATGGGATGGGAATGTTTTACTTTAATTAGGACTTTCTGAAAGGCAGAAAAATATTTTTTTAAATATGTAAATTTTAACAGAATAAAAGACTAGAATAAGCAACAAATGAGTCAAGTGCAAAAGAAAAACAATGTATTTATCCTACACTAAGACATGTGAAGTATAGCTGCAGCAAATATAACAAAAGAGATTTAACATTTGAATTTGATGTCTAGAAAAAAAGAAGCCGACAGAAACAGAACATCTTTGAGAAAAACTGATCAACATTTCAATAAAATCTGCCTAATGAATGAAATGAAACAAAAAGGGGAAACAACTTTCTGATAGTGTGAAGCTTTGAGTGGAAAAGAAAATTAAAATGAGGATCCTGGAATAATCCTGGAATAATCCTGGAATAATCCTGGAATAATCCCAGCTTCCATCTTTAAAGGACTGGAAGAAGAAAAAGTTTCCAAGGACTCAGTCATAAATAGATTGTAGAGATGAACTATCTGTTCAACAGTGAGAGAGTTTCTCTAACAGGAGGAAAATCTTTAGACTCAAATCAGCAAAGAAACACTGAAGAACCAGAACTGAACCAGAACCCAAATCCAGGAATCAGAGGTTCAGTGAATGTGGTGTTGAAGGTGTGGAGGAGGATCAGTGAGTCAGAGGAGACTCTGTAGAAGGACAGAATGCCAGCAGGACAGTCCACATACACTGATACTCTGTTAGAGACGGAGGAGGAGGAGGAGGAGGAGGAGGAGGAGGAGGAGGAGGAGGAGAGACGAGTTTCTAACATTCAAGTACTTAAAAATATTGATAAATGTAACATGGGTATGACAGGCAATCTAATGATATTGACATGTGAAAAAGATTATGTGATCACAAGATGTTGTGAACATTGAACACATGAACAAAATACTTGACCACATGTGGGAAACATGTGAAAACGTGATTTTCATGGGATTTCTTTGTGAGGGCCACAGTGGAGCCTCAACCCACGCAGGAATCCGCTGCTGATGAATGGTGGATGCTCCGGTTGGTCTGATTTGATCTCCATCACGTCGTTCCAAGTCAAGTTTAGATTTTTTCCTGCACACTTTACAAAATGCCTTTCGGTCATTCATCTCAGATCATTGAGCCAAAGTTGTGAAAACTTATATTTTCCCCTGGTGAAGTGTAAAATGACTAACTAGTCTCAACACGTTAGGCGGTTCCAACACTATACATGTGCACAGCAGCTTGGAGTCTATCAGTGACACCTCAGTCCTGCCAGTACGGTAGTTATAATTTTTATACAGACTTTTGTAAAACGAACTTAAAACGATAAGTGAGCAATAATGGAAAATTAAAAATATTTTGAAGAGATGATGAAAATTTACTACCTTTACTTACTTCTTACTACCTTCTACTGGCCTTAATTTATTACCTTTTACTACCTCGCCGTAACCCTAGTGAAGAAAACAAACACACCCAGTTTACGCTTGGATTCGATAGCCTGAGAGGTTGCTAGGCAACGGTACTTCTCTATGTGGATTAAGCAGTGTGGAGATATTAACGACTACAGTTGAGTTTGCTCCTTTAATTTTCAGATTATTTATTAGTTTTTATTTTTAATAGATTCTTGTTTTGTATTTTTGTTTGTTTTTTGATGCCATAATCTTATTATTTAGTGTCAAAGGGATAAAATAGTTAAAGTACAGATTTCCATCCTTGTAGCTGCTGACCTTTGACCTGTTGGATGAACTTAGTTTTTCTCTCAATGCTTCAGCATTTCGGTTCTGGTTCATAAATAATGATTCAATTGAGTCTGTCTTGCTGATCTATTGAGCTCATTTTAAGAGCTGCTGAGGAACAAATTATTATTTTGTTATTCATGTCGTAATGAATTAAACTTTAGAAATGATTCTGGTTCTGATCACTTTGGACATCACTGACACTTTAGAAATATCATGGAAAACTGCTTCATCAGGGTTTAATAATCATTCATCATGCAGGTTATATTTTCACCACCAAAGGAAGAAAAAATCAAATGAAGAGTCCAGTTGGTTCAAAGTTAAAACAGAGTTTGGTTCCAGTACAGCTGAACAGAACCTGCATCCGCATAAAACAGGAGCAGTTTGTGTACAAACTGGGAGTCATAATAAGGGTTCATGTGTTGAGACAACAGTGGAAGTCTAAGTCAATCAGACCAGTCTAACCAGTCTGACCAGTTTCTGACCAGCAGCTCTGTCCTCATTTGCTTATTACTCTCAACACTTTCAGTTTAAACTCACCTGTCCAGGTGTGGCACCAGTCTGGTTCTGTTGGGTCTCAGTCTGTTGTTCAGATCTTCTTCTTCAAATCTTTGGATCATTTGAACAAACTGTAAGTTTACTTTGATTCCTAGTTGAATTTCGTCTTCAGGAACTTTCCTGTTTTTTCTGCTTTCTGATGTTTGGAGAAAATGTTCACTTCAGCTCAAAGTTTAATCTGTTAGTGACAGTTAATCTACAGGATTATTAAATTAATGATGAACTAAAATTAAACAGCATAATGAACAGCTGATGGTTGTTTTCCTATGTGATAAAAAAAACACAGCTTATATCATGAAGTGGTTTTGGAGGCAGTGAGAAAAACACTGGCAGGCCCAGGTAGACATGATGTAAATGATAATTTAATGATAAATCCAAACAACAACAGAAAGCAGACTGACGACATGGAGACACGACATTTAACAAAGACCCGACAAGAGACAAAGACAACAGGTGGACTTAAATACACAGGGAGGGTAAATCAGGGAATGAGACACACCTGGGAAGCAATCAGCAGGGCAGACAGAACAGGAACAGGACTGAAAACAGAAAACCTCAAAAATAACTACACAGAAAACAGAACACTACAGCTAATTTTTTTTTCTTTTTCTAAAATTAATCTCTGGTTTCCACCATTTTATTTTATTTTTTTGCTTTTTCCTTTCAAAATTAAATATTATTGTTAACCCTCCTGTTGTCCTGGAATCATTTTGACCCCAGGACAACAGTTTGGGTTAAAAATGTGTTTTTTTACCAGTGAGATTAATAAATAGTTAATCTTTTATTGAGCAGATAATTCATTTGGAGAGTTTAATAAATGTGAAATAAAGTTCTTGATAAGTCAGAGTTAACCAGTGAAGTAAATGTTGCTCCATGTCTCCATCTAGTGGACTGATAGTAGAAGTGCAGCAGCTGATGCAGCTTCCTCTGCCTCTCTGCTGTCTGACTGCATTCACCTGACACTGATATGAAGCAGAGAAGAAGAGCCAATCAGAGGAGGAGCAGCTGATCTTTTTCCAGCACTAATGATGTAAAGGATGATCAGAGTTGATGTGCAGATGAATGATGTGTGTTTCCTCTGCAGGTGAAGCTAGAAAGTGTGTGTGAGCTGATGTGAATTCAGCAGCATGGATCAGTGTGAGGACAGAGAGGAGGGAGTCCCTCCCTCTAAAACCACTCTGTGTGGGGAAGATGAGAGCCAGAGCAAAGGTCAGAGGTGAGGTCACCATCTCTAACTGTCCACAGCCCTTTTCACACAGCGTTCACTATATCAGGCCAAAACAGACGTGGTGATGAAGCTGCTGCTGCTCCTCTTTGCTGCTTCATCCAGACTGAACAGATTCACTTTTAATCATCATGTTTCTGTCAGGATCCATCAGAGACTCAGACCAGAACCAGAACCAGAACCCAGCTGTGTGTCCTTTAAGAGCGACTGGTCAAAGGATTTCAATATTGACTTTAAATCTCCTGGATCTCCACCATCAGAGAGGTGAGCTGTTTCTAACTACTGTAACTGATCTGTTTATCTGTCATTGTGGCCATGTGATGATACCAAGTTCTGTTGGTTCTGTTGTAACAGTAAACAAAATTTCAGGCAGTCAGATTATTTTCTTTTCATATGTATTACATCAATAACTTTGAAGTCTAATTGGATCGTTGGTACCACAACATTTAAAGAAAGAACTTCAGTGTAAAACTGGTCTCTTTAGATCCACAGTCTACACATCCGTCTAGTTAACAGAGGTCTCAAAATCTAATCTGATATTTGCATTTTACTACTCACCAGTTATTGACATCTTATGTAAACAATTACTCCTGAATGACTGGAAACAAAATATGTAACCAAAATCAACCCACATTTCTGCTATGATGTCTAAAATGTAATAGGTAAAGAACAAATAAAAACCTCAATAAGTACATATTTATATTGACTATTATGTTGACAGGACTTTTGAAAAACACACATTTACTGTATTTTCCAGACTATAGAGCGCATCTCACTATAAGCCGCACCTTCAAAGTAAAAAAATTATCCCTGGAAACGTACATATATAAGCTGCTCCCAGTCTTCCACAACTTAATAAATATACTGTTAAAGACGCAGCCCTTCATCTCCAACGCCGAACCATGGATTTGTTCATGCTCACATGCAGCAGCTATTAATCTGTACTACCAGATCGATAGCCCTCAACTTAAAAGCTGCATCATATGAACTTCTTTGTGTTGTTTCCATGATGAGAGGGTATGAGTTTGAAAACATACCCCCTCATCATGCCTCCGCCGTGCCTGCTGCTACCATGTGCTTGTTCTAAATGAAAATTAGTGTTTTCTTCTTTGATTTCCAATTTTCACTTCCAATGATTCACTTCCTGCTAAAGAGCCCCCTGGTGGTTGAAGAAAAATCCACAGAACAAGCTACAAGCCGCATGGTTCAAAGCTTAGGGAAAAAGTAGTCCGTATAAAACGGAAAATACAGTAACTGCATTTTATTCTTTTTTGCATCAACTTAATTTTCTAGATGAAACATATTCCATTTTTTAGTCCAATATTAATATTGACACACAAAGTACAAGTGAATTTCAATTCTGGGTTGATATTGGATCGGTCATTAAATCTGAATTTAATTCCCTTACAGATGAATGCTGAAAGAAAAAAAAAAGTTTCTATGAATTAATTTGATTTAAGTTTAATCTCTGATGTTCAAATATCATCCAACAGAATATCTATTTCTACTAGAGGTGTGCCAATCAATTGGCCACCATTCATAATTGGCTAATTTTCTAAAAAATTGTATTATTGGTGATCACTGATTAGTCTCTTATTGCCGATCACCAAAACCGATCACCTGTATCTCACTTCACAAACTGCCTGTGCATCATATCTCCTCTTTCCTTCACACTCTGCAAGCATGCAGCAGTAAATCCTAAGCGATGTGGTGAGGTACTTTGACACTCAGAGAGAATGGGGAAGTTTGTGTGGCTGAAGCACATCAAAATGCATCAACACAACAGATCTGATGTGGCATTTAATAAACAAGTATAAAGGAATTTAAAGGTGCTAAACTCATGAAATACATAAATAAACGATACACAAACTCCATTCTCTGCGGCTCATAGACAAACAGGAAGACATTTAATGCACATCTGCGGATTCACACATTACATTTTCATCGTCTCATTTTCATCGTCTCAGAATCCAAAATGTCTTGTCTCTTACTTCTGACGTCAAGTTTTTATACTATTCCAGCTCTACTGTTGTGTATTGGAAAGCTTTGACCAATGGCGTTACTGGACCTCGCTTGCGTAGCAATTCTGGCTCCGTCTTACACTGGATGTGTGTAGGAAGTTCCAAGAATTAGGGGTTGAGTTATATCTGCTCCATCACAAGAACTATTAGTCAAGTTGTTGGTTCTTTATCTGTCCAAACAAAGATTCTTTCCCAGTCCTGGCTGACTTTCTCACACGCAAGCAGGAAAGGACGTTTGCCAAAGGTTTCTTGCACAACAACTTAACCTTTCCCTCTTTGGTGATTGCTTATTCCACATCTCTCCAATCTGAATTTCTTTCTGACTTCTAGGTCAGATTGACCCAGTACATTTGACACAGTACATTTCTTTTCAGTCAAAACATATCTTAATGTGAATCAACCAACAACATGACTTTTAACTATTAATATAATTATATTCCTCTACACAAGCACTTGACATAGCATAGCTAAATTGAAGCTCGAAAGACACCCAGAGCGGTTGGTGGCTGTGTAGACACACAACTATCAACACTCTCCCTGAAGAGCCTGACGGTTAGAAAGCTAAACAAATAACCCAAAAAATGATTCAAGTTAATGAGCTAACGAAATAAGGTTCTTGTCCCATTATTGGACCACCGCGGTAGTACTGGTACTGGTAGTAATATTTCACAGACGGAGAACCGCTTCTGCTCCACCTGGCAGTGAACTCACACACCGAACCTCTGCTTAAAGCTGCAGCATATAACTTGAACAAGCACAAGATTTTCTCTGTGTCCTAACATGAGATAGATAATCTCTGAAAAAATAATCAATCTCCTCTCCCTCCTCCTGTGTTCTGCAGAATTACTTCGCTCGGTCAAAAACAACCAATCAGAGCCAGCATTATTCAGCTAGCCATGCTATCAGGAAGTTTTGGTTTAGTAACTCAGGATTGTTTATTTTGATGCAACATGCATTTTACTTTGAATGAATGTTTCCTTTTTTCTTGACATTATTTGATATAGGCAGATTTATTTGACTCATGTAAAGTTTAGTGTACTGAAAGCCTTAATGTTAAATATTATTTTACTGATTGCAGGTTTTTCAGGGGTTTTTTTTGACTGAATAACTGCTGCATTGTGTCTGCAAGTATTGAACTTATTTATGTCTAAATTAGGTGAATTTATTACCAAATAAGTTTTCCATTTTGTCAGATCACATAGTAGTATTTATACCTGAAGCGAAAAATTAACAGCCTATCAGCAGTGATCAGCCCTCCTGGGTGATCAGAATTGGAATAAGGAAAACCTGATCGGAGCATCCCTAAGTTTTACAATTAAACTAAACAACATCTCATGAGGATCATCAGTGGGCCTCAGTGTCTCTAACGGACCATCTGGTTCTGAATGAAGCTCCATCAGATCCTCCTTGGGTGGACAGAGTGGAAACGACTCCTGGTTCTTCTCCATGTCAGAGCTCAACATTAATATTGTACTTTCTAACAAGAAGCAAACTATCCGATGATTTTGAAGGAGGTTTTATTGTCTCACAACATCTTATACATTTTCCACAACAGAGCTTTGTTTTCATCTCCTCTCTCTGTGAACACTTTCAACTCACCATAAGTGCCACTACATGTAAAATGTTGACCTTGAATGTTGAAAGTACAGACTAAGGACTATTCTATGTGAAAGTTTTCCTCACTTCTGGAGATGAAGAGCCTCAGTTCTTCTTAGCTGTAGTTGCAATAATCAATTCACTAGCAAGGACCACAGCACAAAGATATATGTTTGAAGATTTATTGATGAAGGGGTGAGGGATGGAGGGATAAAGGGATGTAGGAATGAAAGGATGTAAGGATGTAGAAATGAAGGGATAAGAGTTGAGGGGATGAATGACCTTGATTTGTTCATCTGGGGAGAATAATGGAGGGCCTGGGAGGTGAAGACTCTGGTTTGGTCTTCAGGAAACGGATCTTCTTATTTTCCTGATCCAACACATTAACTGTGTTCTTCCCCTACAGGAGTTTAAAATTGTAGTGTGTTCTTCAGCTTTTAAATGGATTTAAGACATTTCAGTTGAGCTTCAGACAAGTTTCCAAAACTTAAAAAAAATAATGACTGTGCTCAGAAATTCTCTGGTTTGAATGCTTCATTGTATTTCTTTTGAATAACTTTTTAAAAAAGGTTTCTGTCCCCCAAAAACTGTAAATGGAGAGTGGGTAGACAGGACAGTATGTAATGAAAGACGGGGAAGACATTTGGCAAAAGTCATCAGGTTGGGACTCAGACCTGTGACATCTGATCAAGATCTAAAGCCCCCATATGCGAGTTGTGACTCCTGCACCACTACAAAGGTCCAGGGATACCAGGGTACCATCATGTAACCCAAGTTACATTCTAGGATTATTAGGATTTGAAATAATCCAAATTAAGTCAATCCAAGTGATTTCTTAAAAACTAGGTTCGTCTGCTGGAGGAGGTGGCATATTGTAAAAACACAAAGACAAGTAGATGGTGCAAAATCAGTGAGTTGTATTGATATTTACAATATATACAAATTGGTCCACAATTTAGAGTTCAAAAATGGGTTCCTTAAACCAAGGAACTCAACCAGTCTTTGTTGATGAAAGGGGAAAAAAACAAAAGAAATAATCCAGTTCCGTCAGTGAAAACTTGTTGGGCTGAATCTCCAACCAGTTTGGAAGAGTTTCCTCAGAAAATAGGCGTTGTATTTCCGGATCCGCTAAATGGTTAGCTCGCCAGTCTGGTCAGCATGAAGCCAGACAATCCTTGTTATATCCTAGACCCTTCAGCCACTCCTTGAGCGGGGGATCTGCAATATACCTGGCCTGTGTAAACAGGCCTAAATAATCAATCAACATGTACATGTATTTTCTAATTACAGAAGTTTACATAATAACTAAATGCAACTTATGCAAAACAGTATTTTTTTTCCACAATAGTTTCGGTATGCATTTCAATCTGAATGCGTTTTAGATCGGCGTCAGCTATTTAACAGCTGGGGAGGCTAGTGCTAGCATGCTAGCTCCCGAACAAACACTCACTAGTTCCCTCTTGACAAACCGTGATCGTTTCAACGTTTAGCCGAATGTTCACGTCTGTAAGTTAACAGAGGCACACAATTGATAGATGTACAATCCACATTTCAAAACCGCTTTGGGAACAGAAGCCTACCTGCACGTCAGAGTCCGACAGCGTCTCCTACCTAAGGTGCGATTCAGCACCAATATAAGCCGTAGCTGTCAATTTAGGACGCTGACGTGCAGCTGTCACATGACATTAAAACATCGCGAGACCAATAATGTTCTCGCCTGCTTGGTGTTGAATAAATTAAGGAAAGGAGGATTTTAATTAAATAAAAATAAAATTAGATCCAACAAAATAGAAAAATAAAATAAACTGAATCTAATATAGAAAAATTATCCTGGTTACAATCAGTACTAGTGGTACCAGCAGAACCAGGGGAATCACTGCACCTGTAGAACACTTTCATTATTGCATTGGGGAACTAATAAATTCCTGATTTTATTTTAAAGAATCATGTTGGTATATTTTAGTCAGTCTCCCCAGTCTGAAGTCTGAGGTTTTGAAAATGAGAAACTACATTTCTTTAAGAACCAACAACAATCCAGTTTCCTTCCTTTAAGCACTCAGATGTTTCCAGTTATATTTAATATAGAGATTTTATCCATTATCTAAACCAGCTGCTCTGTTCTAATGAAAACAGCTTCATATCTTCATCTCTGGGTGATGATGACGATGTTCTGCTGCTTCCTGGCTCCATGTCAGACTAACAGTGGGACACATTTCCACCAGCCACTGGGAAATCCCTGGTAAACCAGTCTGGTCCATCAGGACTTGGTTCCTGTGTGCATTGTGAGATCAGTTCAGCAGGA
>NW_006800973.1:0-1066 GCF_000485575.1 Poecilia formosa | reverse complement strand
CTGAACTTCTCTTGTTTGTTTCAGTTTGAGGTTCCAAAGTTGATGATGTGAGATGCAACATGAAAATTTCAACTGAGGTTTGCACTCAGATGCCTGGATTCAGAATACAGACCATGACACCACAGAACCCTTGTTGACCTTTAGTAAACACCTGTGATGAATAGAACATGCAAAATCTGTTTGTGTCTGGCTTTGAACCAGAAACCTTTTGCGTATGAAGCGAATGTGATAACCACTACACTACAGAAACTCAGGCTCTTTGCAGTGTTCCTGGTAGGTGATCCACATTTTGTTAGAGACTAATAACGAGCATGGAACAATGTCAAATACCACAGATCCTGGTTCAAAAATAAAATTAACACATTAAAATAAAAAATATCTGTGAAATACAATCAACACTTGAAAATTAAAAATGGTTCAAAAATAGTTCAAAAATAATATCAACACTTAAAAATACAAAATCTCTGGAAAATAAAATATTATGTATGTTGTTTTGAAAAACATTAGAATATAAGCACTTTTATCAAATCTTCATTGTGGTAAGATCATGTAAGGTCTTCTTAAATCCATGAAAACTCAACAGTTTGTAAGGTAGGTAAGTTAGCTCAGCAGGTTAGAGCAGTGTCTCCCAACCCTGGTCCTCAAGGCACACTGTCCTACATGTTTTAGAGGTTTCCCTGTGCCTCACTCAACTGATTGCAGTTCAGCAAACGCCTGTTAATCAGTCATCAATTGAAATCAGCTAGTCTGAAGCAAGGAAATACCTAAAACATGCAGGGCAGTGTGCCTTGAGGACCAGGGTTGGGAAACACTGGGTTAGAGCACCGTGCTGGTAATGCTGAGGTCAGCGGTTCAAACCCCTCATGGGGCAATTCATGTGTAAGGTCTTTCAGACAACACTTCAAAATAAATAATGGTTCAAAAATAAAATCAACACTTTACAATAAATAAGGTTTCAAAAATAAAATCAACATTTCACAATTAAAAAATGGTTCAAAAATAAAATCAACACTTCAAAATAAATAAGGGTTCAAAAATAAAATCAACACTTCAAAATAAATAAGGG
>NW_006800972.1:29164-39905 GCF_000485575.1 Poecilia formosa | reverse complement strand
TAACGCTATAAAATGAACGCTCTCTATCGGGATTTCTTTATTTAAATAGGTTCATTTTTCAGAGGGGTACAAAGTCAGGGTATCGTGATTTTAGCTACCAGTAGCAGGAGAACAGAGCTGCGCCAAGAAGCTAACAGAAGCTAACAAACACTGAATAGAAGGAGCTGCCATCGATACAGTTGCAGCCAAGCATGATTTAATGTTAAACAATACAGTTTTACCAAGTTGCTTAAAGTCTAAACTGGTATTGTTGTGACTGTAAGGTGTAAAGTTTACCTTCGACCAAACGCCCCCCAAAAGCATCCCAGCGCCCCCCTTTTGTAAAAATGTCCTCCAGCGCCCCCTGCCGTCCTCTGAACGCCCCCTGGGGGGCGGTACCGCCCACGTTGAGAACCGCTATTCTAAATAGATTTTCCACTGATAATTTGAGACGATTGCTTAACATAATATATATTGCTAACAAAAAAAGATACCAAGTGTAGCCGTATCGAATGGCAATATCTTTTTTCTGTCCTTAAGAAATTTGGCTTTGGTGATGGGTTTGTCAATTTGATACAGATCCCCTCAAGCTAGAGTTGTCACCAATCGGATCATCTCTGATTCATTCCGGCTGTATAGAGGCAACAGGCAGGGAGATCCAGTTAGTCCCGCACTCGTTGTGCTTGCCATCGAGACATTGGCTGAGGCCATTAGAATAAATTCTAATATTAGTGGTTTTGAGAGAGGTACTGACATACATAAAATTTTGCTTTTTGCGGACGACATTATTTTATTTTTAACCAATCCAGAACGCTCTCTTTGCCACCTTCAGGACTTACTGGGTAAATAGAGTGAGGTTTTACCGATCTCCGTATCTGACCACAGTAAAGTTAAAAACATGTCTAATTTCAAATGGTCTCCTGAGGGTTTCAAATATTTAGGGGTATTCTCTTTAAACTAAACTTAGCTACCCTCCTTCAGAAGGTGAGCGAGGATTTAGGAAAATGGATGGATTTACCTCTCACATTATTTGGTAGAATTAATGTCATAAAGATGAATATTCTCCCGAGGTTTCTGTACATGTTTCTATCACTCCCAATTCACATCCCAAATGCATTCTTTATCTCTCTTAAAAAATCAATGGCAAAATTTATTTGGCATGGTAAGCCACCGAGACTTAGCATGGACAAATTATCGCTGCAGTATTGAGGATGGAGGTCTGAAGCTCCCTAATTTTCAACTCTACAATTATGCGGCTTAGTTTAGGTTCTTGGCACAGATGTTTGATTTGCAGACTCCTCCTTCATGGCTCAAAATTGAGACAACAGAGATAAAAGAAGAGATGCCAATACATTTGCTCTATAAGTGGGATAAAAAAACTATCAAAAATGAAACTGATAACCCTTTAATAATTCAGACAATCCAAATTTGGTATAAAATTTGTGAAATGTTTAGGCTAGAAGGCTTTCTTTTTCCTAAAACCCCGTTATGGGGAAATAGACTGCTACCAAAGATTTTTCACTCTGGTAACTTTAGATCCTGGCAGGAGAAGGGAATTTGCCGATTGGAGCACTGCTATGAAAAGGAAGTATTTATGTCACTGCAGCAGTTAAAAGAGAAGTTTAAGCTGACAAATAAAGATTTCCTTGGCTATCTCCAACTTCGCGACTTCATAAGAACTAATCAGAAAGGAAGTTGGAAGCTACCGTCCATGTCTCCCGTTGAGGAAATGTGTCATGCCAGTCAGCCGTTATGTAAAATCATTTCAAGGGTGTATACAGCACTCATGTCAACTCATGTCAATGGTAAACGTTACGGCGCAGCAGCGCTATCTGGATGCTGTGGGTCTGAAGCCACAGCATCCAGATTTAATCCATATTTCCTGCATGTTCCACAAATTTTGCGAGAAAGAGATTTCTGAGTAGGACAGATAACCAGCTAGACTGCTAACAATATTTTTGCATTGAAAACAAAATGAAAAACTCCACGATTAAACTTTTAATGTGCTTGTTATTTAACAAACAAAATTAATTTCAACAGCCAGAGACCTGAAAGCTTTCAGTGGCCATCGATACTGATGGCTGATTGGCTTTTGGAGAAAAATAATTAATATTCACGCAATTATTTTTAAACTCAAGCCAAAAATGATCTGCACTGGCAACGTGCAGATCATTGGTGCATTTGGTCCGCACCAATAATGGACATGGAAACCGATGTCTTTATTTTTTTTTTTTCATCCCAACGCCGTTAGAAAGAAAACGTCGACACAGTTCTATAAATACTGCATTTGGGCCAGATGTGGCACAAATACAGAATTCTCATTTAATTTTTAGGCAGAATTGTTCCAGACACAGACTGTATCAGAGCCAGAATCTCTTTTCAGGTGTCAGATCAGTTCCTGATCCCAACCCGACCCGGAGCTGCCGCATGTGCGTAAACCTTTGGGTGACTGCTATGATCTGGAGCCTTAGATTTGGTCCAGATCTCAGTGTTGTAGGTTTTATCTGTGCTTCTGTCTGTATATAAACATAGAGAGATGTCAGTCACAGATTGTCAGAGTTGCGCGCAGTCTGTGTAAATGTCTGGTGGCACCAGCTGACGGGCAGAGGAGGGCCGTAAAGTGGGGGGCCAATGGTCCCCTGGCTCCCCCCTATTCCGGCGCCTATGGCTCTGAACCATCAGGATTTTGTTTGTGACACACAACAGGATGCGGTTACCTGTTAGTTAATCCATGCCATTTTGCTGTTTGTATGAATTATTTTGAGAAAAGCACTTACTGTTTTGAGAATGATTCGAGAAATGCACCAAACTGACTGAGAAAAACTGTAACAGCACCTTTACAGTTAGAAACCAACATACAATAAATACAATAAAGATTATAATGTACATCAGTGTAAGTTCGGAATAGGTTAATCTAAAAAGAATTAACTCAACAGTCATCTTTATGGACTGTGGAGGAAGCTGGAGCACCTGGAGAAAACTCATGCAGGTAACCCTAACCCTTACCTTACCCTAAGGCACCAGTGCTACTTTTCCACTGGGCAGAAACCTGAAGAAACCTGAGACAAAAAAAAAAATCTATACCTGGCATCCACATTCATTAGTCTGGCAAAACAACTGATCATCAAAATCCTCATATCGTTTTCATCATTAGAGCTTTTATACACATCAGCTGTGTTACACCTTATCCTTCCAGAGCCTGCTTTTAAAATGCTCTGGGTAAAGCATGTTTTGTGCATGTTCCCCCACAACTTAAAAAAAAAAATTCTGATTATTTTTCACTAAATCTGTATCGCATTAAATGCGCTGCGCATTTAATAGCCAGCAATTAGTAAATCAGTAACCAGGCCGCTTCACATGGTGGACCCGACTACTTTGTCCTCCAGGTAAGGGGCTTACTTCGGGGCAAATTGCGATAATCCCAATGAATTGACTGACAGGTGCCATCGTGTCAACTGAACAAGTGCGCGCGCCTGTCATTCAAAGTGCGAAACAGAGATGAGAAAACATCCCTGGATCCCCCCACCTCAAGAATGAATCCGGCGCCGCTGGTCAGAGCGATATATGACCTCAACCTCCTCTGGCTCTCCTGTTTTGTTTCCTACCAACCTCCTCTTCCTCCTTTTTTCCTCTGGCCGTTGACTCCATCCAAATCGTTGCCCTTCCGTTGTCAGAAATGTGACATAACGTTGAGTTCCACTCCTGCTTTTCTTGTCATATTATGGCAATAAAATTGAAAAAAAAAAATACACTTGGTGTTAACGCATTTTACGTTGAAATAATTTTGCAGATAAAGGCAGACGAAACATTCCTATATGTGCTTGAGATCTTAACAGGAAGTGACATCATTTGATGTAGTTTATATAGCTGTGGAGTCATTCCACAAATTTATAGGGAAATAACTACATTATAACAGATTTGAAAAGATATTCTCAGACACTCACAAAAAATGAATTTTTTTTTATTTAGCGCATAGATAGATAGATAGATAGATAGATAGATAGATAGATAGATAGATAGATAGATAGAACTACCATCACAACCAGTTTCTCTATAAACTGGTTGTGATGCGTTGAAGGGAAATCATAAAGGGGCGTGGAACTCCATCATTAAAACATCCACACAAACACAGGTCCGGTTCGACACTCTGCTCGCTTCTGTGCGTCATTCGGTGTCTCGGGCAGCGGATGCCGGGAGGATGAAACCGACTCAGTGACAAAGGAGCGCTTCCTCTCAGTTCTTCTCCCTATCAACAGCAGGAACTCGGCGTCTCCTGCAGCCCCTGCTAGCGGCGGAGACATGAGGAGTCCACTTGCCGGTGGTGTTGCCGTGACATTGTGGCTGTTGGTAGAGGTGAGTGCTGTCTGCCATTGTACCGTTGCGTGTGTGGCTCCAGCTGGCTGTCAGAGGGGGAATGTGCTGGTTCGGCTTTGTTACGCCTGTGATGGAGCTCTGGTGGTGAAGTATTTCCATGGCTAGTTGCCAAATTCTACTTAAAACTGGCACAATGCAATATTTCTTCTCTCTGGGCAGAAATCAGACAGATAGTACAGGAAAGCCCTGAGTATTAGCCATCACTATGTCACTGCGTGCCAAGTTCAGCACGCAGCTGATTAGATAAAGAACCAGAACGAAATCCCAAAGCTTGAACCGCAGAACAGTGAGAGCGCCGAGCTGAAGCAGCGGCATCCAGAGCTGGGCTGGCCGGCAGCAGCAGGCTGGTCTGACCTCTGCTGCTTTGTTTGGTAGGGGAAACCACACATCACCCTTTGTCTTTATGTTCATCCGCAACCCCCCTCCGCCCCCCCTGCTCACTAAGGACAGAAGCTCCGTTTTATGGAGTTAGGAGAGGGCTGAGTTCTGATCTAAGCTGTTCATATTCATATTAATATTTATATTCACATTTGTGCCATATCACATTGTTGTGTTCTGTGTTCTCTGTGTAGTTATTTTTGAGGTTTTCTGTGTTTAGTCCTGTCCCAGTCCTGTCTTCCCCATTGATTGCTACCCAGGTGTGTCTCATTCCTTGATTACCCTCCCTGTGTATTTAGTCTCACCTGTTGTCTGTGTTCTTTGTCAGGTCCTTGTCTACCACTGTCTAAGTTTATTTGCTGCCACGCCTGTTGTCCTGAATGCTCTCCAGTGGAACTGCTAAGTCCTGGTTAGCCTAGCTTGCGTTTCCCAGTCTTTCAGTGCTACCAGTATTAGCTGTTTGCTACTCTGCTGTGCTGCCTGTTTTCCAGACTGTGAGCCTTTCAATAAATTCATCACTTTCATCTTACATCCTGGGTCCCAGCATCTTCTCACCTTACCACCACCCATTACAACACACATCACCTAAAGTGAATGAAACCACAGTACTGTAGCTGGCCCTGAAGTCAGCACAGTGTGGTCCACCATGACACATGTCATGGAATATTAATTCTCATGATTATTTTGTCTAAGCTGAGTGTGTCAACATCAAGCTGTACACTAAGACTGGACATGATAGTGATCACGTGGCCTTCTGCCTGCATTGTACCCAATGAGCTTCAAAAGTCAGTGCAAGTTTCAGCAGTTGGTGGTTTGAATTTAATAGCCAATTATTTTTATTAGAATCATATTAGCTGTAAGACTCTGACTATATCACAAACAGTAATTTCTCAGTGTGTGGTATTTTTCCAAAGAACAATGTGGACTGTAGTCCAAGCCATATGCATCCATGTTCTGCATAGTGATCATGTTCAGTCAGATATAGATGCTCACACCCGATTGTTGTCATAATGCTGAAGTATAAATAAGGCAACAAAACTGTATTTCAATAGATAAAAATCACAAACTGTTTCAGCAAATAGGCTAAAATGGCAGTATCATGCCACAGTTTGGCCACAGGTGTACTTCTGAAGGTAGAAAGTAGAATCTATTCAGCAAAATCACAACATAACACTTCAAGATGAGGTGAAAACCTGGAGGAAAAACTAAATACTGGACCTGAAGGCTCGGTCACATTGTTCTGACAGAAGGTTAGATAATTGATCTGCGGGTCAGAGTGTGTTTTCTTAAAGAGCTGGCTGGCTGTCATCAGTGGACCTCCACTGGTTAGAGGTGGAGAGATAAGTTATTTCTCCACCATTAGCATATTGAGCAGAAGAGGTGATTAACAGTGCTAAGACCCTCCTCCTGGCTCTGAATGGTTGTTTCTGACCAGGACTGGTGTATTTCTACAGATCGTAATAGTATCGCTGGAAGAAATGTCATAACATTTTGTTATAATGTTATGACATAGTAAAAGTTTGAACACATGTAAAAAAAAAATATTTTCTTAAAAATAAAAGCTATTTTATTTTGAACAAAGTGAAAAGGAGTGGTGCTCATGTGGTGCCTACCACATGAGCACCTGGTCAGACATTCAGTCCTTCAGTCTCACAACCTGTGGTCTGTTTGTGAGGTATCACAGATCCAGGTGATTGTTGAGGTGTCCATCTCTGTCTTCTGGAGTTTCTCACAGATCAGATCAGAATGAATTGTATTAAATTCACTTGAGACATCAAAGAACATGATCCTCAGTGCTGTCTGCTTTGTCCAGATGACAGAGTTGTTGAAGCTGCAACCTGGGCAAGAAGAAGATTTTACTTAATCTTTTGGGTGACAAAAGCTCATTTTACAGCCTGTCTTTTGAAGTGGTGTCCTGACAGAGAATATGTGACTCCTATTGTTGGAACAGTTTACGTATTACACTGCTGTCTTCAATTTACAATTCATGATTAATTTAGCAATAGAATCATCTTTGAAGCAAGAATTACAACATGATTGCTTAATCATGCAGTTCTGTGATGAATGGTTATTACTCCTGAGGTTTAGAAATTAGATCATATCAAACATTCTGGATCCTGGTTTTATGGTCTGGTTCAAAATAATTTCCTTAATCAAATTTAATATTTTGCTCAGGAAATAGGTTTAATTTTTGTTTTGAAGACAAATAACTATTTGTTGTCTTAAAGTGAAGAGAGAAGGAGATTAGTTTATTTTTGATGATATAAGATATGATTTTTTATGATATCTTTTATGATATAGTTTATCTTTTATGATATATCTTTTATGATGTTATGGATATAAATCCATAACATCTGAAAATTCTGGGTTTAAAACATAACTTTAAAAAGCTTTCATTTTTTAAGTTATGTTAAAACTTGCATCCAAAGTTTCATTAAACTTTGGATGCAAGTTTAATGAAAAATAAATTAGTTGAACCAACTTAACTGAATTATTTCAATTGTTAGCAAGTAATTCATTTAAGTTTATCAACTTAATTTATTAAGTCTAACCAATTCAAGTTATTAAGTCTATCCAACTTAATTTACTAAGTTAATCCAAATCAATGTATTATCTTTTTAATCTGAATTAAGTGTGTTTAAAGTGACAATTTTTTATTTTTAGTTTTTGGCTCAGGCAGCCTTTATTTGAGAGTAGATAAACAGGAAAGTGGGTAGTGAAGGAGGGGGAAGACGTGCAGCAAAAGTAAGTTGTCATCACTAAATCAAATTAATTAAGTGAGATTAATATAAACAAATTCATAAGATGAACTAGAGCCAAAACCACTTTTTAGAGTGTATAACGCAGGATCTTTTAATTGCTTTATTATTATATGATTAAAAACTGATATCTTTATCAAATAATCAATATGGGGTTTTTTTTCTTTTGTGGTGCGTTAAAAAAAATGAATTGGCCAGAATTTGAAACCATTCCCAGATTATCAGTCAGGAAATAAAAACTTAGAATCGCTAATAAAAGTTTGGTCCCTCATCTATTCTCATTAACTGGCTGGGTTTTTTATTTTTATTTTTTGTTCAGATTTATCTTGGGGGTGAGGACACCTGTCAGAAACCTGTCAAAAAATTAACTACACCAAAATATTCACAAAATGTTATTTAGGGTTTAAGGCAAATTAACTGAATTTTTAGGTAACAACTTTTTGGCATGAAAAAAGGTCTCACAAATTATGTGATATTAAAAGTGATTTTTAATATAAATTTAAAGCACAAAAGTTATTATACTATGTGATAATAATACTCATCATCAGTATTATTACTAAAACTTAAAGTAAAAACAGCTATTAAAACCAGCCTTCTCAATTTAAAACTCAGTTAATCAAAAATGAATAAAAGTGATACATTTCACCAAACGGACCAGCTCAGTCTCTCACTGACAACTTGCTGTGCTGTCACATCATGTAATCTTTCTTTCTGGTGAATATTTCAATTTCAGTTTTTAGTTGTATATGACCAGGTTGCATATGGCGACTCTTTAAGTAACATGTTTGCTTGAAGTCTTCTGAGGTGATCTAAGATTTTAAACTTTTAATATTTCCTATTCCATGTGACATATCATTCTGAGTTTATATCACAGTATAAGATCTAAAATAAGTTTGTAGTGTAAGAGTCTTTCTGTGTGTGTTTGTGTGATGGAGAAAAAGAGAGCGTGTGTGTGTGTGTGTTTGTGAAAGAAGAGAGAAAACAACAAAACAAGCAGTTTCTGTAGCACTGACCTCCTGGGTGTCCAGATGATTTGTTGGTGACACCACGATTTTCATCACATTTTAACTTCATCACAGTATTCAAATTTTCTGAGATGCTGAATTTGAAGTTTTCATTATCTGTAAGACATAATCATCACAATTTGTTATGATTCTGGCCTGTCTGCCTGCTCTGTTTCCCTCCTCAGCTCTCACCTCTGCAATCAAGCTCATCTGGTCATCCACACTACCACGCTGCAGTGCAATCAGATTCATACCATCCACCTGCTCACCAACAGTTATATTCAGCCTCAGACAGGCAGACAGTGCCAGACTTTTAAAAGCCCTTTCCAACGTTATCTCCTTTGCCTGACCTCAATCACGAACATGTCTTTTATCTCATGGATTTCCCTGCCTTGCCTAGCCCACGTTGGATACTCCATTGGCTTCTGTTTTCTGGACACGACCCAGATGGCCATTTGGCCATCACTAAGAAGAATCTTAGTGATGGCCAAATGGCATCCTTGACACTCAAATAGACATACTTAAAAAATTTGTAAATGCAATATTGTCACAAAGTTTTTGTCAAACTCATTTATTAACATGAGTTTACTAAACTCATGTTTAGATGTCAGATTTTTTTTTCCCTCTTGCTGGCTCCGTTTTAATCAAGTTTATTTGTGTAGCACATTTCTGCAACAATGCAGTTTCAGAGTGCTTTACATTATAAAAACACACAAAAATAAAGTAATAAAATATACTATAATCAAAAATTGAGAAAACCGGTAACAAACATTACATTTTGATGAGTGCCTTCATCAAAATTATTAATACACATTAATGTTCCTTTTATTTCGGCCACTGCTGAAAACAATACTCCTCTGATGCACGATCACAAGCTCACAAGCATGATGAGCGGTGAAGTGGCACGGCTCACCATGGTTTTATTTTAAAAATCCGACACGCAAAATGAAGCAGTCATGTATGGAGTGAAAATAGTCTCAAAATATCTGTGCGTCTGTAAAAAGATTTGTGTGTGTGTAAAATGATTTGTGCGTGTGTAAAAAGATTTGTGTGTGTGTAAAAATATCTGTACGTGTGTAATACTGGATTTGTAAACCTTAAAAATAAAATAAACCTTCTCCTACGCCTATACATGTTGAAAAAGTACACACAAATCACCTGGTACGCACACACAAAACTGCATTTACACACAGATCCGGTTATGAGTGCACAACTATTTTTGAGATTCATTTCACGCTTCCCGGAGCTCCCAGATTTGTGTGTAGATGGTGCGTTTACATGCTAGTAAAAGCTGGGACATCTGAGTTTTGCTCTGAGTCTAGTGTCTAGCACTCACTGTGCTTGTGCCGAAGTGGCAAATACTTTAGTTCGTGGAAAACGGAATATATCAGCACTTCCTTATAATATCCTAAAATTATTTATAGACATATTGTGCATTTTTGAGCGGTACAGGAGACTAAGTGATCTGAAAAAGTACCACTGGGTGGCAGAATGGTTCGCTGGCCGGAAAAATAGCCAGGCAAACTCAGAAGAGACGGAGCGTCCCGGTGGTCTGTCCTCTGAAGTAAGTAGGAGCTAAACCTGTAGGCTTTGCCCTCCGATTATAATGAGACATGGAGTAATTATAAATGATTTCAGGTTACGTTTTATATGTCTGGTATTTTGATACTCTGCCCTCCTCATGTTTCTGTTAGCGGGAGCTAATGTTTATGTCAGCTATGCTACTTTAGCTGTTGGGAGCTAAGCGTGGATTTTTATTGTCTCATTCTGCACAGTTTGAATCTTTAATCCATAAAAAATGATCTCTGTGTGGTTCTTACAGCATCTGTTTTGCCCAAAAGGTTCCAATCACATTTCTAAGTCAAACTGCTGACTGATGTTTGTATATATAGTTTGTGAGATATTCTGATTTGCCTTTTACTTTATTCACTAAGTGAATATAATTACCGTATTTTCCGCACTATAAGACGCACCTAAAAACCTTCAATTTCCTCAAAAGCCGACAGTGCGCCTTATAATCCGGTGCGCCTTATATATGGACCAATATTGAGCCACAACAGGTCCAGCAACGGACCTTACCACAGGGGCCGCGTTTCATTGGCTAATGCCCATTTTAGGTCACAGTGCAGCTACCACGTGCGTGACCTCCCCTCATACACAAGCTACAGTAGTAAACATGCTCTGTTTGAAGATGTTATGTTATATCCTCAATCTGTACAGACTGACCTTGGTCGTATTTGAATAAAC